>NW_006202498.1:437463-466676 GCF_000334495.1 Tupaia belangeri chinensis | reverse complement strand
ATATATACACACTCATACACATATATATATATATATAGGTGTGTATACACATATACAGATGTGTGTATGCATCTATACACACAACTACATAGGTATTTATAGGTATTCAGTTCTATATACACAGAATACTATGTTGCCAACAAGAGGTACAAAGGCCTGGGGCTAGCAGGTGGTATGTTGGTTGAGGTACCAGATTCCCACATGGCTGACCACTGTTCAAGTTCCAGATCCAGTGGCCTGCATATCATGCCAGACATTTATGTGCGCCCCAAATCCTGAGAGAAGAATAGAGTTCGAGAAGGGCTTGTGGTGTGGCCATACCGCTGGGAGTGATTTCTCAGTTTCTTTTTTACTTTCTCTCTCTGTGTCTCTTCAATGAATGCACATGACCTATGGAAAAAACCTAAACAATTAAACTAAATTAAATTTAAAAATACAAATTCCTGTCATTTGAAGTAAAATGAGTGATCCTGCTGAGTTTAATTTCTTTAGGTGTGATTCAGTACAAATGGATCACTTTGCCCTTGGAAATGCAGATTTTAGTCTAACTATATCTCTAGTTTTCTACTCAAGTTGTGAAAATTATTAATATGTTTGGCCTATATAAACATCATTGTTTCTCAGGCAGTAAATTTTCTACCCTATCCTCAAAAATACTCTAGTTTTATAAAAGTTAAAATAGTCATAGGAATTAAAGATGAGCAAGGAAGATGGAAACATATTTTAAAGCTGAACAATGAAATATTAATAAAAAGGACTCTCACATCAGTTTAAAAATAAAAACTGTACATATCTAAGTATATGTATGAGTATGTATAATAGGTATAGTTCCTTCCCTTCTAAATATAATAACATGATTGTCTTAAAAGATATAATTCAAAACTGAATGTATTAAGACATGGAAAGACTGCAATATGGCAAATATATATATACTGGGTGTGTAAAAATTCTATGAGAATTTGATAGAAATACAAATGTTTAGGGAGTGCTTAAACAGTATTGATCTAACAGATTAAATTTATAAAATGCTTTTACGAGTTAAAAATATGAAATTGAATTTGTTTCTATATTGCATATATAAAAATACACACAATTATGTGTATGCTACTAACAAGTAATGTAGTTTCAGACAAAATGATTTATTGGCACAGGAATATCACAGTAAAATCTAAATGTACAAATTATGATGTTTGCTTTCTCTAGACCAGCAAATTACCATAGAGAATTGAATTAAAGATTGTTTTAAAATGCAATTGAGGGGCAGCAGGTGGCATTGAGGTTAAGGCAGATGGACCCCATATGGTCATTTGTATTGTTCAAGTCCTGAACCTGGAGGCTTGAAAAACATGCTGGACACATGTGCATGTGTGTCCAAAAACCCTTGAGAAGAATGGAGAAGGGATTGCAGTGTGGCTATTCCCCCTGGAGGATGCTTTCTCACTTTTGGTCTTTCTCTCTCTCTCTCTCCTTCTTTCTTTCTCTCTCTCCATCTGTCTCTCTTTGGTGAGCATATACGCCCTATAGCAAAAACAAAAACAATAAAAATGGAGAAGAAAAAGAAAAGGAAAAAATGCAATTGATTAGAAAATTAAAGCTGAAAGAAAATATTTTTAAAATAATTTATTAGGCAAGCATAGTTATTATATTATCACACAATTTTTTTTAGTAAACAGTGTAACTGGAACTTCAGAAATCTTTATTTAGCTGAAACTTATCAGTGGCACATTCTTAGTATTGTGCTTAGAAAAGAAAAAAATGAACTAATTGTTGAACTAAAAAAGGAAAAAGAAACAGAATGGTGAGAGCCTAATAAAACTGGTTTTGAATAATGATTTTATTCCTTGTAGGTTGTTTAATTTTAGAAAATACTCACAAATTCTCTCAATCTCTCTTTTTCCTTTTCTGAAAATAAAGATAAATGTATCTATTTCAAAAATTACTATAAAGATAGTAGCATTAGTAGTTTATTGATTTTTGCTATGTGTCAGGCAGCATTCTGTTTTTTATTCATTTTATCCTTAAAACAATTCAATGTAGTGGGTCATAAAATTATTCCCATTATACAGACTTTATGACAAAATCTACCAAAGTATACAAAAATCTCACATGAAAATTCCTTGTGAAAATTTGACCACAGACTCATACATTTATAAATGGTCATTTCTGCACCTATCTAACCTCAACCTATGTTTGATCTTACAAAATGGGACACTTCCAGTCAAACTATTTTATAACTAACCCTGTAGTATATTGTCTAGTTTTCAATCTCCTACTTAAAATTTCTGCCAAAACCATACCATCATGATAAAGCCATGATGATAGAAAACCAAATCATTAAAGAAACAAAGTAAAACACACACAAACTATTTTTAATAATTATACATGGTTGTTATCCTGTTTGTAACATGTTTCGTTTACACTGGGAAAGAACAAACAAGGTTTATTGCAAAGCAGAGTTGTTTATGCTTTCAAGTACTGAGATAATGATCTTACCAATGGCTTCCATTACTATGGTGCTGGGAGAATTGTTTTTTTGCATATTATGAGGCCCTAGGGGTCCCCAACGGAGAAGAGCATAATTGACTCTTCACCACCAAAACCTATACATTAGAATATAAAAATTGCTTATTAGAAAATGGATTCCATTTTTTGACCATGTACAATTGGTTTCCTGAGAATATCAAAAAGCAAAGCTTAGCTAGAGGAGACAAGTTAGTACAATCATCTTTCTTGAAGGATAAGATGCCGAATACTTAAGAGAGCTAATTTCTTGCCAATACTGATTTGAAAAAAATAAATAAATATAAAAACTTACACTTACTATCTCTTTTTGTGAAGGATAAATAGTTCTCTAGGTAAAAGAATGTTTTTGTTCTTTTGATTTTAGGCAATATTGAAACAGACAAAAAAAGTAAAGCATGAATTTTGAGATTTGATAGTAAAATAAATACCTACCTAGCTCTCTCTTCTCATGCTCACTCACTCTCTCTCACACACACACAAAAAAGAATAGTCTCATTTTTACTAAATCTAGATCAGGCATACACATCTGTAGAGGTATTTAAGCCAGACAGACCAACTTTTGCATGCCATACCATATGCCATATCTTTGTATATATGAAATATTTTCATGTAGTGAAATCATAACCATGACAATGGTACAGTAACAGTGAAGTATCTGCTAAGCTGAAGAATCCTCTGCTCAGTAACTGTCCATTTGTCCAAAGCTACTTAATAGGTAACTCAGAAAATTTATTTCTTAATTAATTTTTAATTGCCAGGATGGGGAAATGGAAGAGAGAGGAGAAAGTATCCTCCAATTGAGCAAGGTCATGCTACAATCTGCTCTCTTCCATTTCCTCATCCCGTTGGGATATGTGGACACATGCCTGGTGTGGTTTTCAAGCCTCTGAGGTCAGGACTTGAACTGCAATAGATCACATGGGGTCCAGCTCCCCTAACCGCTAGGCCCCAGGGACAACCTAGTTACTCTGAAAATTTCTAATGATAACATTAATCTCAAAGCAGTTATTATTAGTCTCAAATGTAAATATATGTATGCAAATTTATAAATGTTCAATAAATGTTAATCTTCCTTCATTTTCTTTAATATTATGCCTTGGCAACCCTTCCTGTTTATTATTACATCTTTGTCTTCCTTCCATTCCCACTTATTGCTTTCTAAATCTCCTTATCGTAGATTATATTTGAGTCGTCCAGTTCTGATTAAATATGAACCTCACCTTCCTCTGTTTCTGTTATTTTAATAGTACCTCAAATTACTTCCCTACTCAAGACTGAGTGGTACTAAAGTTTTACATGCTGAGGGCCCAGCAAATGGCACACTAAATACGTAAAGGCAATAAGTCAAGCACAGTCACACTTTTATGGAATAAGCAATACTTCATAAATTAAATACGCAACTCTAATACAAAAAAATACTTACATTGTGAATACAAGATGCTCTGGATACACATAAAGGAAACATAACAAACATGGAATACTTCTCAGAGGAGATGACACTGAAGCCAAAGGATAACCAGCTATAGGTTGGGACGGGGCTGGCAGGTGGCACCATGGTTCAGGACTCCCACATGACTAACCATTGTTCAAGTTCTAGACCTGGCAGCTTGCTTTCTCACTTTCTCTCACTCTCCCTCTACCCCTCTTCAGTCAAATTAAAATAAATAAATAAATAATAAATAAAGCTAAAAATAAAATAGTTATTTTTTTTTAAATAAGTTGGGTAATATGGAGACTGATGCTCTAGACAGAGGGAACACTCTGTGTGAAGTCCTAAGTCAGTCAGTTTAGGCTAAAATAATTCAGAATATGTGGTGCAGGAACTAAGAAATATAGCTACAGATGCGTATGCCTGATTTAGATTTAGTAAAAATGAGACTATTCTTATTTCTTTTGTGAGAAAGAGTGAATGAGCATGAGAAGAGAGAGCTAGGTAGGTATTATTTTTTACTTGAGAGAGATTATTTGCTATAGGGTGCATGTGCTCACTGGAGAGACAGAGACAGAGAGACAGAAAGTGAGATATCAGTCTGGAAGTGGGGAGATGGCCATGCCACAATCCTTTCTCCTCCATTCTCCTCTTGGGATTTTGGGCATGCATGCACGATGTAGTCCTGGTTTGAGTGGATTATTTTTTTTAAAGGACAACATTAGAGGTGGATAAAGCAGTTAAGAAGTTGTTATTCTGGGGCTGGCAGGTGGCGTGGTGGTTAAGAGCACTGACCCTGGCAGCTTGTTCTCTCTCCCTGTGTCTCTCTCTGTCTCTTTCTCTCTGTCTCTCTGGTCAAATTAAAATAAATAAATAAATAAATAAATAAAGTTAAATAAAATAATTCTTTAAAATATACACATTAAAAATAAAGTTGTTGATGTTCCAAATGAAAGAAGACAATGGTTCGTGATGGATAGTGAGTGCCAGAAGTGGGCCAGGGAAGAGGTTATTGCAGGGGTAGAACAGAAAAAGGCATGGGCACTAACTGAGGCGTGTGAAGGAAGCAAGAGAAATCAAGGTTATTGTTTGTGACGTAGCCTGGTTGTCATGGACAAAAGTAGCAACATTTTTCCACTTTCAGGTAGGGTATGGAGACAAGGATTAATGCAATTTTGGATGCATCACATTTGAAATGTTATGAAGTGCCGTAAAAAGAAGTCTCACAAGCATTTTTTTTTTTTTGAGATTTTTTGCTATAGGACTCATGTGCTCATCAGAGAGACAGAGAGAGAAAATATAAAATCACCCCCTAGGGAAGATGGCCATATTGCAATTCTTTCTCAGAAGTTTGGGCATGCACACACCACACAGACATTTAGCCTTAGTTTAAAGCAGCCAAGACAGGACTTGAACTGCAGTTGGCCATGTGGGAGTCCAACACATTAACCACTATGCCACCTGCTGACCCCAAAGTCTTGTAAGCATCACAATATGAAAACCTAGCATTCAGGACTCTTGTCTCTTCTTAATGTGGATTTGGTATACAGGTACTTTCCTGAGGAAGAGAGTGTAATGTCATCAAAAAGGAATTCCTGAGACTTGAGAGGATGGGATTTGGAGGTATACCAGTACTTAAGGGATAGGCAGAGGACAAGGAGTCACTAAATGTGAAAAAATGAAGTTTGAAAACATAAAAAGAGAAAACCAGAAGAATTCAGTACAACTGAAGCTATGGCACAAAGAGCATTTCAAAGGTGGGAGTGGTCAAATGATCAGGTGCTAGAGGGATGATAGAAACAATAAAAAAGTATCACCCTTTAAATTTAACAACAATCCAACTATTTGATGATTTTGTAAACAATATTTTTAAGTGACAGTGGAGTAATGAGATAGTGAGAGATCTATGTTGGGTTGGTGTAGTGAAAGGAAACTGAGGTGATAGAAGTAACAGGTATATACATTCCTTAAAGAGTTAGTCTGTGAAGGAGTGGAGAAAATTGGTATGTTCTATCTAGTTCATATTTAGTGAATCAGGACCAGCAGATAGTGTAATGGTTACATCACCGAACTCCCACATAGTCCACCTTGTTTCGGGTCCCAGACCTGGTAACTTACAACTTACACCTGGCACGTGTGTGCTTGCATACCCAAGATCCCAAGAGGAGAATGGAGGAGAAGGGATTGTGATGTAGCCATCCCCCCTGGGTAATGATTTCTCGCTTTCTCTGTCTCTGTCTCTCAGGTGAGCACACACATCCCGTAGCAAAAATCTCTCTTAAAAGAAATTAGTGGATCTTCAGTGTTCAAATGACCAGAAAAGCCATGTGCTACTTAAGCTTATAATCTATTTTGATCTTCTGCACTGTCACTTTCGATGTTGGCAAAATTTCTCAATTTACTTTCTGGTACTCTGTAAGTTGCAATGATAAACTACTCTAAATATCATATTGACCCTTCCCTTCAATTTCTGTGAAGGAATTGAACTGTAACTTCCTTAACAATTTCAACTATGCATAAGACTTCTGCCAGAGTACATAAAAGATGTGTGTTATGAGAAATTACCTTGTACTCTATGAGCATGCCTGTCCTGGTCATTCTATCATAAAATGGAGATGGCTAGTCCTGGAAACAAGTTTCATACTAAGGTAACAATAGTACCTACATTAAAATTTGGTGGAGAAAATGAAATCAGTTACTGCCATATTTGATTACTTCATTTACCAATTTCAGAGTTGTTGAGAGGATTAATTACATCAAGTAATTACCTGAGACCACATTGACACAAGTTTAATGAAAAGTGATACATACATGTCAACTCTTCCCATTGTTATAGCTCGATTAACAGATCGAGATCATAGACTGACCATTCAAGCATTCCCAAGTTATTTGATCTAGATTGCTCACAAGTGAGTGATTACAAATGAATAAACAACAATCCAATTATTACAACTACATGGGTGCCTGTTATAATTTCTGAGAATTCATTTAATTATCAAACCTCAAGGTAGTGTTATGATCTTCTTTGTTTTTTTTTTTTTTTTGGAGAGGTTTTCGCTATAGGGCGTGTGCACTCGCCAGACAGACAGAGAGAGACATAGAGACAGAAAGCGAGAAATCACCCCCCAGGGGGGATGGTCACGCCGCAATCCCTTCTCCTCCATTCTCCTCTCGGGATCTTGGGCACGCACGCACACGCGCCCGGCGTGAGATTTAAGCCACCGGGTCCGAGACGTGAACCGCGGTCGACTACGTGGGAGTCCAGCGACATAGCCATTACGCTAACTGCTGGTTCCCTTTGGTTTGTTTTTATACCTCTCTCTCAAAGTTTTAAATTATGTTTCTTTGATATAGTAGAAAACAGAAAATTAAAACAAAGACATTAGAACTAAGTCTGTTTTACTCTAATAGCTCTAATAAATCCATGACTGTCAAAATTAAATTATTTAATACACACTTGAAAGCAGTTCGCATTGATAGCAGGATGGATGTAGAGCATCCTGTTGAGTCTTGGATGTTAGAGACAAATGAATGAAAGCATCTGGGAAGGTGAGTGATTTAGGCTGAAGGCCAACATTTGTACAGAGAAATTGTCCCCAATGTCAGCTGACAAGAGAGAAGCAGTGAAGGATATTCAAATGGAAGATAATTTGACTGCATGAGAGAGGAACAGTTCTAGCTATATATTTAGCCCATACCTTGATGTTTCCCCGAGTTGTTTTATACCAATCCAATTCGATCATCTTGCTGTAAACAAGATCATTTATAAGATGCAGTGTGTGGGAAAGGAATGTGGCATTGTTCCTAAGTGTGTAACAGACAATGGTTATGAGCTATATAATTACGAGATTTATTACCGTGACAGCGTGCCAAAGGCTGTGTGAAAATAGAGGATAGTATTTGTATTGCTTTCAGGATTTTAAAAATCAGTTTTGATGAATGGGACCTTTGAATTTTTAAAAGTGAGACAGAATTTTTAACTTGTAGTGTCTTGGTGAAACTTTCCAACAATGAGTGTCCTGTTCAACTGCTCATTCCTTCTTTGTTTCTGCTGCTGTGATTTATTAAAACATATAGTTTGCTAATCAAAAATTTTGCTTAGAATGTGTAAGGTTTGAAATGAAGCACTATTGAGTGAACATTTTGTACATTTCCCATTTCTTTTTGACAAGCAAATATGGTTTATAAATATAAGGTAAGTCAGTCAGGGTCATACTACTAGTTTATTGAAGAGCTGGACTCAAATACATTTTTTCAGGATTTCTGTGTTATGCTTGGAAGAGTCACAATTGCAGCATCCCTATTATTAAAATATAAACAAGAGTTCATAAAATCTGTTTTACCTATTTTAAGGATCTGTCACATATCAAAAGAATTACTTTCTAGGAAAATATGCTAATTATTTTCCATTTAATATTTTTCTCTTTTTGGTTAAAGCATATAACATACAGTGCTAGCTTATTTTAATTCACCAACGGGTATCAGAGTCAATAGTTTTGTTCCAATTAACACAGACTAGCATTGACTATGGTCTACATACATACTAGTAAACTGTTTCCAAGGTCTCATAATTATCCTCCAGAGGAAGTTATGTTTCAAGGGACATTTTCAGAGAAGTAAACAGAGAAGAAGCCTAAGGGGGCAAAAAAAAATCTCTCAGCATTTCCTGGGTTTTTCACAACTCTATTTCTCTCACACATTAAGTTATATACCCGCTCAAGGGCACCATTATTTTAATGATTTTTTGGCTCTGATTTTTCACTTGAGGAAATTCATTTAAAGCTCTCAGGAGTTTTAAGGTAAGTTAAGTTTGACTACATTTCCTTCATGAATACGTTGGTTGTGGGTTTTTTAGGCGTAATAATGCTAATATAGAATGTTAAGCTCATACACCCTTGAATTAGATCTAAAAGATATTATAATCTACTGATGTGACTTGTTCTCCTTCTGCGTATGATCAATAATCACCAAATAGACAAAACAGATATTCCAAAAATTGCAAAGAACTATATATAAATAAATTTAAAATATTTTATACAGGGTTCACATATAAAATAAGCATAAAATGTATAATTTCTCTTTTCCTAAATGATTTTAAATAACATTTTATAAAATCAGGTAAAATAAGTGAGTATTGACAGAAGACAAATATTACCAAATTAAAACATCAGCATGATTCAAGTCTCCTAAAGTCATTTCACATGCTCATTAGTATATTTCATTCTCTTGTACTTATAAATCACTTGAGTGCGTGAGATATTGAGCAAAGTGTAATTCTCTTTCTCTGTCTTTTAAAATCTAAAAGCTTCTCTATCTGGCCAAACTCTAGGGTCAAAAGTGAATCATATGCCATGACTTTTACTGTTGCTGATTACCTCACCATACTTGGGCACTTCTCTTATATCACCTTGTATTATGATTTATTTTTTCAGTGTTTATTTTTATAAGTTCATATAGAATGATGATGAAAATTATGGGTCCTGGAGTCAAACTGTCTGGGTACAAACCCAATCTTGACACTTATCGATAGGGTGAACTGTGGTTGTGTTTTCTCAGAGATAAATTTCCTTCAAAGTAGAGTGAGATTAAAGGATTTAACAGAAATTTTTTATGATTATTACATTACATAATACATGTCCTGAAATCAGAGTGTAATACGTGTTTTGAATAATCATTTGGAAGAAAGACTCTCTACCAAAGTGGACTATGACCTTTATTTATTTATTTATTTTTTCCTTTTTCCTACTTAGAGGTTGAGGTCTCTTTCAAGAGAGTAGCTATAATCTTCAGTCAGGCCCCAGTAGGAGCTCCAGTAATGTGGCCATGGACATTTATAATGTGCCTTTCTTGGGATACTTTTCTTATCCTGGTGGATGGCCTACTGCAGGGGTCTCCAACCTCCAATTCTTAGGGAACTGTGCCACACAGCAGAAGTTGAGCACTGGACGAGCCAGTGAAGAGCTGTATTTATAACCCTTCCCAATCGCTCTCATTACTGCCTGAGTTCCACTTCCTATCAGATGAGTGGAAGCACTAAATTCTCATAGAAGAACAGGCCCTACTGTGAATTGCAAATGTGAGTATTTAGGTTACATGCTTTCATAAACTAAGCCCTATCCCCACCCCTACCACTCAGCTTGTGGAAAAATTGTCTTCTGTGGAACTGGTCCCTGGTGCCAAAAAGGTTGGGGATGGCTGGCCTGATGCCCAGCTGTCTGTGATCTGTGACCTGGTGTCTGTCTTCCAAGAAACTTGTTTATACTAACAGATGCCCTTGTGACTTTTGTCTGAACTGTGTCCAATTTATTCCTGCTAAGACAGTTACTTTCCAGGAAAGCCCTGACTAGGAAAGAAATTAAGTTTGAGTGTGGCAGTCAAGTGAGACACAGAGGAAGCCACTCAATAAAGCACATGATCTGACAGAAGCAGCTTAGTACTTACAAAACTAGAGAAAGAGGGCAGTAGGCCTCACAGGGGGGACAGGAAGAGGAAAGCCAATTAAGACTCTGATGCTCAACCTGCAGGTGGGAAGCAGGAGAGAGAGAAAAGTATTTGTGGGCTGAAGGCTTTGTTGAAGTTTAGGACTTCACCCAAAAGAGTTTCCTGCAGATTCCTTGTTCTTCATCTTCTTCTTTTTTAATGTATTTTTTTATTCATTTATTTTAATTTGACCAGAGAGAGACAGAGAGAGAGAAAAAGTGAGAAAGCAAGACAAGAGTAGCTATAATCTTCAGTCAGGCCCCAGTAGGAGCTCCAGTAATGTGGCCATGGACATTTATAATGTGCCTTTCTTGGGATACTTTTCTTATCCTGGTGGATGGCCTACTGCAGGGGTCTCCAACCTCCAATTCTTAGGGAACTGTGCCACACAGCAGAAGTTGAGCACTGGACGAGCCAGTGAAGAGCTGTATTTATAACCCTTCCCAATCGCTCTCATTACTGCCTGAGTTCCACTTCCTATCAGATGAGTGGAAGCACTAAATTCTCATAGAAGAACAGGCCCTACTGTGAATTGCAAATGTGAGTATTTAGGTTACATGCTTTCATAAACTAAGCCCTATCCCCACCCCTACCACTCAGCTTGTGGAAAAATTGTCTTCTGTGGAACTGGTCCCTGGTGCCAAAAAGGTTGGGGATGGCTGGCCTGATGCCCAGCTGTCTGTGATCTGTGACCTGGTGTCTGTCTTCCAAGAAACTTGTTTATACTAACAGATGCCCTTGTGACTTTTGTCTGAACTGTGTCCAATTTATTCCTGCTAAGACAGTTACTTTCCAGGAAAGCCCTGACTAGGAAAGAAATTAAGTTTGAGTGTGGCAGTCAAGTGAGACACAGAGGAAGCCACTCAATAAAGCACATGATCTGACAGAAGCAGCTTAGTACTTACAAAACTAGAGAAAGAGGGCAGTAGGCCTCACAGGGGGGACAGGAAGAGGAAAGCCAATTAAGACTCTGATGCTCAACCTGCAGGTGGGAAGCAGGAGAGAGAGAAAAGTATTTGTGGGCTGAAGGCTTTGTTGAAGTTTAGGACTTCACCCAAAAGAGTTTCCTGCAGATTCCTTGTTCTTCATCTTCTTCTTTTTTAATGTATTTTTTTATTCATTTATTTTAATTTGACCAGAGAGAGACAGAGAGAGAGAAAAAGTGAGAAAGCAAGACACCAGGTCCAGGATTCAAACCATGATCAGTCAAGTGGGAGTGTCCAGTGATTTAACCACTACATCACCTGCTGGTTCCCAGGTTCCCTGTGCTAATTGGGGGATTTAGAACTGAAGGCTTCCATGGGGTTACATTATGATTGAGAGGTAGTCATTTTGGCATTATCTGTGGAGTCTTTGTGGGGAAAGGAGGTAAATGGGATGAGTCAAGTAGATTTGTATCAGGCTGACCTATAGGGCTTTGGTCACCATGTCACTGTAATAGAAGGCAGCTCTCTGATTGGCCACACTGAGGAACTGGGAGGACTGGGAGAACTGGAAACCATGTCAAAGTGACTGAATCCTGCTTCTGGTAGGAGAAAGTCCAGCTTACATTCAAACGACTTATGAGTTTAAGAATTACCTACCCCTCCTTCTCTCCCAGGATATCCTCAAGTGCTAACTGGATGATCAAAATTGAAATGGTAAATAAAAATAATTCCTGATAGTTCTACCTACTATATTAGAGAAGTTTCATTTTATCATAATGTATTTTTACCCTTAATAGAGTATTGGCCTTGTAATTACAGAAGTGAATTTTAAAAAAGTTCCAGTTTCTAGGACAAAGGATCTAAATTCTAATTGAGCAAACAGATATTTTAAACAGATAGTAATAACATCAAAGTGTCATATATGAAATATTAGCAATGTATTCAAGATATAGAAGTAGAGAAGAAAAAGAAACTAATTTTGTCTGTGGGCCACTAAAACCTTTTCAGAGAATCTGACTTTCATACAAAAATGTTTAAGACAGATGTATGAGTTTTCTAGGTCGACAGAGAACAAGAGTATCAGCTTAAAGACAGTACAACAGGCAAGTGCAGCCGTGTAATGTGAGGGGGGCAGATCTGTGAAAAAAATTTATTGCCTTGTTTCTGGAGGCTAAAGTCTAGGTATAGAAAGTAAGCAGAGGGAAGGTTAGTGAAGTTTAAATGCAAAATCCATGGTAAAGATCTTTAAACTTTACCTTTTAGATCATGGAGGTATAATCAGTTTTGGTTTTTGTCTGTTTATTTGTTTAGAGACAGCACACTGCTAATTGGCAGGTGGAGAAAAAGAAGTTAGTTTGATAATGGAGGACAAATTTTCAGACCATTGGCATAGTGCAAGGCAGATGGTGATAAGGATATACATTCAAGCAGATTTTTAAGGTAATAATAAGGACAGCCCCCCATTCATCATGTCCTTTATCAACATATACATTGTACACATTTTATTTCTCCATTACAACAGCTCCATAGAGCTGGTAAATCATTACTTCTATTTTAAGATTGAGAAATTAAAATTTCAGTTAATGATTTGTCAAGAGTCACATTGGTAGTAAAAGACAGATCTAATATGAACTCTGAATTTAGAAACATTGCAGTCTTAACTACTAAGTGAATGCATGAAAAGATACTATTTCCAAGGAAACCCTCCAATTTTCCTCACCTCTCCTTCAATAAATTCCCCACTTTGCTATACCCACAATCAATCAACCAATCAATCAATCAGTGTAAAAATAATCATCTTTATGACTCAATTGGCTATAGAAGAGACAAGAAGATGCACAGAGAGAAGCAGTACTCCCAGCAGAGGCCTCATACTTTGATCCACTCCAGCCTTTAGCCAGCCCTGGGTCCAGGGTCTGAGCCCAGTATATTCACAGAGGTTGCCAGGTTTGAACAAGAAACCATCCCATGTGAGATTGCATCCCAGACTGTTGCACTTTCTGTTACCTCACTGGCTGATCTTGCTTCTTAAAATAAAATAAGGTCATATTTTAGCCCATTTTTTTCATGTCTATAACTGAATGCCACAGACTGGGCAATTTATAAAGAAAAAAGTTTTAATCACTTCATGATTCCCGAGGTTCAAAGTCAAGGCTCTGCATCTCCTGCATCTAATGAAGGCCATTTTGCTGTTCAGGACTCCACAGAGTTCAGAGGTAGTGTAGGACAACACAGGGCAAGAAGGCAAGTGCTTGTGTCAGCTCTGGTCTTTCTCCCTTGGCTTAGAAAGCCACCAATATTCAAAAATGGAGCTTAGATGACTTTTATTCTATTTACCTCTCCAACAAATCCACCTCTTAATAGCATAGTTGAACTAAGTTTACCCCCCTCCCATATCACCATAGTATGAATTTCAGCAGATGAATTTTTAGGGCTCACATTTAAATCATATTACAGGTAGAGTAAGGCTGGAGTTGAGAGAACTTGGAAACAAAGGAAGGTAAGAAGTAGCACTTCTAAAAAGGTACAGGTTAAAATATATTTATTGGTTTCAAAGACTTTTGATTATTTTAATTCTCAAAGAGAAATTCAGTGGCTGACCCAGGGCCTTAGGAAGCCTTAAAACCTAGTATTAGGTAGGAGTTGTTTTGCTCTAATTTTAGAACTAGAACTTCAGTGAAAAACAAACAAAAACCAACCAGCCAACCAAACAAACAAACAAAAAAACACTCAATCTGTAATAAATTGGGAGGTGAGAAACTTAATTTAGAGGACTTATTCAGAGGAGATAGTAGGGATATAGTCAAGTCCTGCCACTTCTTATACATGTCAGCTAAAAGACAAATAAAAGTACGCACATTTAGAGCCCTGCTGAAAATATAAAACGAGTGGCCCAAAGCCATCCACTTGGCAACGTCAGGCCCCGATGGCCAGAGCTTGGACGTGGCAGCGCCCACCTAGCCGGGGCAGACACTGGGCAGGCTGCGCCAGGAGGCTAGGCTCCATGGCGGCTCTAGGATGACCAAGACCATGGGCTGTACTCTGAACTGTAGCTGCCATAGTTTCAAGCCCCGGAAAACACCCCATCGTCAGTGTGAGCAGTGCAGACATGGGTGGGTGGCCCATGCTCTAAGTAAGCTGAGGGTCCTCCCAGTGTATCCAACAAACCAGGTGGAGATAGTCCAGTCCAATGTGCTGTTTGATATTAGCAGCCTCCTGCTCTACAGAATCCAGGCCATTCCTGTTCACCTGAAAATCATCCTACTGGACCAGCTCTTCCGCATGTTGAAGCAG
Source organism: Tupaia belangeri chinensis (assembly GCF_000334495.1). NCBI lineage: Eukaryota > Metazoa > Chordata > Mammalia > Scandentia > Tupaiidae > Tupaia > Tupaia belangeri. Next base: position 452,024 of record NW_006202498.1, on the reverse strand, counting down.
GATGAGGTTCTCCAGATCCTCCAGGCCTTGGACTGGACCCTTCAGGGTTACATACATGGATATGTGCTGCAGATGCATAAGGGAAGGTGTTGGATCACTGGAGCGTCATGGCTAGTGAGGAAGAAATGGCTACCTTTCAGCAGTTCCTTCGTTTTGGAGATACCAAGTCCATAATTGAGCTCTTGGCAATTTAAGAGAAAGAAGAGTAAGTCATCCTCATACCACCTCCCACAGTGAAGGTGAACATCAGGGCATTCATTGAGAGCTGCAGCCACAGGGGCTCCCGCCTCCCCACTCCCATGGACAAAGGAAGCCCCAGCAACCTCATAAACAACATGACCTTTATGCTGCCTTTCCAGTTCTTCAATGCTCTGCCGCCTGCACTGATAGGGTCACTGCCCAAACAATATATGCTGGAGCTGGATCAGGACCAAAGTCAGGACCCCACACAGGAAATCCACAGGCCTTTTCCTGACAGCAGCTTCTTACCTTCCAATTCCACAGCATTTCAGGTTGAAAAAGATCAGTGTTTAAACTGTCCAGATGCTGTTACTACAAAAGAAGACGGTGCCCATTTGAGTGACTCCAGTTCATACAACCTTGTTGCTAAGCTGGAAAGGACATGGTGTTCCCCTGTGGTCAAAGTGAAGCCAGAGAGGAACAGCCTCTGCACCAAGAAAGGCCGGGTGTTCTGCACTGTGTGCAAGAGAACTTCTATGACAAAGGTACCCTCAAGATCGACTGCAACACCGTCCATCTGAAGATCAAGCATAATAAGTACACCATTGAAGGGTGTAACACGGTGTTCAGTTCCCTGAGGAGCCGGAACCGCCACAGCACCAACCCCAACCCTCGGCTGCACATGCCAATGAACAGAAATAACCAGGACATAGATCTTAGGAACAGTCTGAACCTGGCCAGCTCTGAGAACTACAGGCGCCCAGGTTTCACAGTGACATCTCCAGACTGTAGTCCTCTCTCCACCTACACTGGTTCAGGGGAGGATTCCAAAGGCTAACCAGCCTTCCCAAGCATTGGGCAAAATGGCATGCTCTTCCCCAACCTAAAGACAGTCCAGCCAGTACTCCCTTTCTACCACAATCAGGCCACTCCTGCTGAGCTGGCAAACACACCCAGGATGCTGCCTTCTCTCCCTTTACTGTCATCTTCAATCCCAGAACAGCTGGTTTCAAATGAAATGCCATCTGATACCCTTCCTAAGAAAAAGTCCCGGAAGTCCCACATGCCTATCAAAATAGAGAAGAAAACTGGAAATAGCTAATGAGAAGAGGCAGATCCTCAGCTCAGATGAAGACACGCCCCTGCAAGTGGTCAGTGAAGATTAACTGGAGGCTTGCAGTCCTCAGTCAGACAGAGCATCTAAGGAGCAGCACATATAATCTGGAAGCTTAGGGATCCCTCTCCCAGGAGGACAGAGGCCCTGCCATCTTGAATCAATATTGGAGTCCGGTGGCACCATCAGCCAAATCCCTGAGCAGACCGCACACGACCCAGTAGGGACACTGAGCAGAAACCAGCTTTGACCATGGCATCAAGGGACGTGGAGGATGGTGGCCGTGAGCATCACTTCACACCTGGAGTGGAGCCCCAAGTTCCTTTTCCTGACTATGTGGAACTACAGCAGCGCTTGCTGGCTGGGGGACTCTTCGGTGCTTTGTCCCACAGGGCAATGGCTTTTTCTAGTCTCAAAGAGTCTAAAGGACTGGGGCACATAGGTCAGCAGGCATTAGCAAAGCAGAAGGAAGAGAATCGCTTCCAGTGTGACATCTGCCATAAGACCTTTAAAAATGCTTGCATTGTGAAAATGCACCACAAGAAGATACGCACCAAAGAAATGCACACATGCGTAGTCGACAGCTGTAAAGCCATCTTAACTTCCTGCAGGAGCAGAGACAGACACAGTTCATACCTAAGCCTCTACCAAAAAGCACTGAGCCAAGGAGCACTGGAGGGCAGTGAAGACCATTTCTGTACAGCCTACCTGCTGAAAGATGTGGCAAAGGAGGCGTATCAGGATGTGGCTTTCATCCAGCAAGCCTCCCAGACATCTGTCATCTTCAAGGGACCAAGTCAAATGGGAAGTCTGGTTTACCCAATAACCCAGGTTCACAGTGCTAGCCTGGAGAGCCACAATTCTGGCCTTCCCAGTGAGGGCACCATCCTGAATCTGAGCACTACCTTGAGCATGAAGTCCGAGAGCAGCAACAATTTTTCTTGGGAGTCTGATGGGGTAGCAAAAAAGGGACTGTGCTAATGGAGGACAGCAATGGAAACTGTGAGGGGCCAGGCCTTGTCCCAGGGAAAAATGAGTACCCTATCTGCATTCTGATGGAGAAGACTGACCAGAACCTTGCCAGCCTGCCTTCTGGGTTGCCTATAACCTGTCCCTCTGCCAAAAGACATACCGTAACAAAGGGACTTTTAGGGCCCACTACAAGATGGTGCACCTTCGTCAACTCCACAAATGCAAAGTACCAGGCTGCAATACCGTGTTTTCATCTGTTTACAGCTGAAAAACACACAGCCAGACTCCCAACCAGCACAACAGCCTGGCCACATCTCCAAGTCATCTCCAGAAACACAACAGCAGACCAGATATGCTCTGATTTGCCACAGTTCAGGAATTAGGTAGTCCAAAGACACGTTTCTGTTTGATACCATTTGCGCAGCAAGCCAAGCAAAAAGTGTTTGATTTGACTTCTCAGTTTTCTACAAGCAGGATGAGCAAAAAACGAACCTTCCAGGAAATTAACACTGGGGCAGCCTTTCCTATTATTAGTTTTCTTAGCCCAAGAGGTTTTTCACTGACATAAGGAAAACTTGCAGAAATGCAAGTTTTTTTCCAGATTTGTTTACACGTTCCCTGGGAGAGCTCCAGGTCTGCAGATGGACAAATGGAGCCCAGGACCCAGAGGCAGCTTCCAGTGAAGCTTGCAGTGTTAAGAGTCTTGGCGAAGAAGACGGTCACCATGGGCAAGATGCCAGTCCCAAAGATCACATTTTCAGTTCCTTCTCTAATGAGTCTGAAATCCAGACTTGAGTTTGAGAAAATGACTTTTCAAGACCATCACTCCATGGGAGTGGAGAATTGCTTCCCTCCCTCCCCTAAAGGTCTCATATGTTACCCCAAGGACTTCTCAGAGGAAGTGGGTTGGCCTCCAACATGCTCCTTGTTCATTCTGTAACACACAGTCAAAAAGCGAGGGGAAATATTTCATGCACTTAAAAATAGTAGTCTTCAATTTAATTTAAAGTGATTTTGATAATATTTACTTTGTGTTTGTTATATGAGTGTTTGGTATGAGTGCAGACATGTCATACTGTCACCTCTGGATCTCTACTTGGAAGCAGAACAAACGACAATCTAAACTTCAAAACCACTGCCCATTTTCATTTAGTGGACATTGGAGTTTGATCATTTCAACCCCGGTGAAATGAATGTAAGCATGATTCTGGCAGGATCATTCGTATATATTCCACTAAAGTGTTTAGAGAACATGGTTCTGATGGTTGTATATTTTCAATGTCACTGGATCCCTCAGTCTTCAGCCTTTTATAAATGTGTAAGATTAGAATGAACTTTGGAATTTACTTGGTAGAAGGAAAGTAGGGCGTTATTGCTGTACTATATGTCTTAATAGTTAACTTATTTTGAAATACATTTCACACTGCTATACCCATTTGACATTGAGGAAAAGAGGCTTAATCAGCCTTAGGGAATGAGACCACTTCCTGAAGTTTGACATTTACAGTATTCTAAATGCCTGTATAAGTTAAAAAAAAATGATTTTTGTGTTCAGAGTTCAGGTTCACTGTCTTTTAAACTCATGGTTGATTCAAGGGTTATAGAGAGATACTGTTTCTCTGGCCTAAAAGCGAAAAAAAACAACGACCTGTTACAGATTATTTCAACCTTTAAAAAAATAAATATGACTATATAAAACGTGTATCTGCCTAAAGCAAGATGTATCTTTCAACTATTTAGTTACTCAGCTGTTTAATTTTCCAATTTCTCCAAAGGAAAAGCAAATTGTATGCAAATGTTTTCTATGATTTAATAAAAATATATGGCGCAAAAAATATAAAATGCCATCAGATAATCATAAATTAGGTGCCGGAAGCCATGCTCCAGCCAGGGTGGGTACACAGGAAGACGACACGGGTGAACAGGAATCAGACTGAGACCTCATGCCCTTTAGCATGTTCTCACCCGGCTACAGCCAGAGTAAGCTCCAGACTGCAGCCCTGATGGCCAGGAGTCATGCGTATTTATTATGGAAGGAGTTTTATAGGAGTACAATGGGTGAGGGGAAGTAAGTGAAAGATTTTACTACAAAAGGTAAAGCATTCAAAGTATAGGAACAATAATCATAAAACATGACATCTGTTTTGTTTAGGTATGAACAGTCATAATTCTTAGAACGAGGAAGTCCATTTGTCTTGTACATTCTCTCCTTAGATTTTGATTACTGGGAAGGGTCTTTTGGATGAGAGGGCTCCCAGGAATCTTAATAACCTCAGTCCCAGACCAGCTTGATAAATTTAGTCCCAGATCGGCTTGAGAATTTGAGCCCCAGGTCAGCTTGAGAACTTCAGCCTCAGGCTAGGGTGGCAGCAAATTGCTGGCTACAAGGACCTAAAAATAAATCCTGTCTGGTTTAGTAAAGACAAGGTTAGTATATACTAAAGTGGAATGCCTATGTTATCTCTGGGGTAATCCACAGCTAAGAGGGTGAGTCTAATGTCTACATGGGAAAAAAGTGTGGTCTTATGAGCAGCTTAATGACTGAGGTTACTGTGTACTTGGGACCCACTATGTGCTGCTCTATACAATGGCTGTGGCTTGGGGAATGGCAATCTTCCCTTGTCCTGAGATTAAAGGTGACTCATGGTCTTTGGGGTAACAGCACCTCATGGATGAGTCCCTGAGCCCCTCCCAGCTACTGAGATTGTTTTGCCAATTAGTAGCTTTAACCTAAACCTTTCTAATGCTTATCTATCTAATCCCCAGTAGGAGAAGTGAATGTAGCATTCTTTATTGACATTTTCTAGGAGGGTGGGTGAATCTAATGGGAGTAATTCCCATTCATAGCTGCTGCCTTAGTAGATCCGCATTCCTTCAGAATTGTAAAAGTTATAGTAAGGCTGGGGGTGCCTTTATGGGGTACTGGGGTACGGCAATAAGGCCCATGGCAGAGAAATTGAGTGCAGGCCAGTCCAGCAACAGAGTGGAGATACAGAACTCATAACTGTCGACCTTGCTAACAGTTCTCCTCAGCCGAGTCCTTGCTCTTAGGCATGAGCGGCAGTTCTTTCATACTCAGCTTGTGTTAACTGCATGGTCCCAGCAATTAGGGTCACAAAGTTTGTTAGTTCAAGGTGTCCAAGGTGTCTCCAAGGCTTCCCTTCCCTCAAGATTGTTCCTTTTACAGTACCCTTTTGTCATTTAATTCCTCTACCATACTCTGCCCTCTCCCCATGAACATTTTCTCAGTTCTCATGTGGATAATTTAATTAGAATGACTCATCAGTCCATTCTATAAGGTAAGAGAGAGAAGTATTAACAATAATTTAGGTCACTCCTGACTGTACAGCTAAGAAGGTCCAGCTGTTGGAAGGTAAGTTCAAGTTCTCATTGCATTAAATTGCTAATATGGCAGTTAAAACACTTTTGTCCTGATGCCAAAGTCCAGTAACTTTAGTACTTATCCCTGAAATCATTGTCTAAGGAAAAGTCATTATGCAAATAAAAAGTACTGATTCTATGTAACATATTAACAGCATATGAAAACAATTGTGTAAGACCTCATTCATTTTTACGACTTTCTCTACTTCTAGTGCCTCATTGCACAGTACTGTGATCTGACACTGTAAGGCCTAGAATAACGGTAATGTTATGAAAATACTTATTTTTTAATTTGACTGCTGCTAAACTTTGTTTAAAATCTAGTCTCTCAAAAATGGATGAGCAGAATATCTTCAGAAGGGAATTAGTGGATGTTCAAGGTGTCCCTGTCTTCTGGGGCATGGCTGAAGAGTGGTCTCAGGTGGAAACTTTTGAGGCACGGCCAGATGACCTGTTAATAGCCACCTATCCCAAATCTGGTAAGTTCTTTACATTTATTTTTACTTAATGACTTGGTCATGATCCAAATGTTTGAACCTACACATCTGTAGATGACTAATCAGGTCTAACCTGAGATCATTAAACATTTGTTGGGAGAGTTTTATCTTAAATCAGAAAAATTCTGCTGCTGTTGTGAAAAACTAAGAAAAATAAAAAGGAAGATATGTCTGAGGAAAAAAATGCCGCTGTCTTATTTTTCCTTTTTAAAATTCAAATAATTATTATTAAAACATCATATATATGTGATTCAGCAATATTAGGATATATATGTGTAATCTAGAATATATATTAGTCTTTATATATTTACTTTCCTTTCTATAATAATTTTATTGGAATTTTTAATTTGTCTATAATGGTTGTATATTTTCATAAAGTACAGTATTTTTTTTTTTTTATTTTTGAGCGATCTTTGCTATAGGGCATGTGCGTTCATCAGAGAGACAGAAAAAGACAGAGAGACAGAAAGTGAGAAATCAACCCCTGGCCAAGGAGCGATGGCCACAACACAGTCCCTTCTCCATTTTTCTCCAAGGATCTTGGTCACACACACACACACATGCCAGGCGTGAGTTTTAAGCTGCCAGGTTTGGGACTCAACCGCAGTCAACTACATGGGGGTCCAGTGACATAACCATTATGCCATCTGCAGGTGTAGTTTTTTTAAAGCCCATACATAATGTATAATAAACCAGTCAAGAAAATAAACATTAATCATTTCCACTTATCACTATTCACTATTTCACACATTTGAAATTGATTATACTGATTATTTGGAGATAAATATTAAATTGCCACTAACTTTCCTTATTTTACTGTATATAATAATCTATATCCCATTCCACTTGTTAACGTATACTCATATCTGCTAAGTAAGTTCTCCCCATCCATTCCCCCCTCTTTCTTTTGTAGCTTCTGGTATTCACTATTATACTTGCTATTTCTATTCAATCAAGATTTTTAGCTTCTACTAATGAGTAAGGATATATGATAAATATTTGTCAAATAGGGACACTTGACAAAGAGTCAAAGAGTCTGGCTTATTTCACTTCTCAGGTTCATGCATTTTGTTTCTAATGACATAAATTCATCCTTTTATTTAAAATTGATGAATAATAGTCTATTGTGTATTTGTATCACATTTTTTATTCATTCAGCACTTGTTGGACACTAGATTGGTTTTCATATCTCAGCTATTGTGACTAGTGCTGAAATGAACCAGGAAGTGTGAATATCTCTTGCATATACTGATTTTCTACTCTTCGGATACATGCCCTGTAGAGGAATTACTAGATAGCAAGGCAGTTCAATTTTCAGTGGGTCTTGTTTGTTCGTTTGTTTCTTTGTGGGTTTTTTTTTTTTTTTTTTTTTTTTTTTTGGAGAGGTTTTAGCTATAGGGCTAGTGTGCTCTCTGGAAAGAGAGAAACAGAGAGACAGAAAGCAAGAAATCACACTCTACCAGGGGGATGGCTACACTGCAAACCCTTCTCCTCCATTCTCCTCTAAGGATCTTGGGCACACACACACATGCACCAGGCATGAGTTTAAGCCACCGGGTCCAGGACTCAAACTGTGGTCTACTACATGGGCGTACAAAGACATAACCATTACACCAACTGCTGGTCTCCACTTTTCAGTTTCATGAGGAACTTCCATGTTATTTTTCATACTGGCTATACTACACTGTTTCCACAACAGTGTAAAAGAATGCACCTTTTGTCTGCATATTTGCCAGCATTTGTCAATTTTTTGTATTTTGATATTAGCCATTCTCACTGGAGTGAGATAATAGCTCTTTAGAGTTTTGATTTGTGTTTCTTTTCTTTTTGGTAATGTTGGACATTTTAAAATATGTTTTCCTTTTTGGTCATTTGTATGCTTATCTTTGAGAATTACCTTTTAGATGAATTATCCAGTTTTTAATCAATTTATTTCTGCTGAGGGATTATTCAAATTTCTTACATGTGCTGGTTATTGATCACTTGTCAGGTATATGGCTTGGAAATATTTTCTCCTATTTTGCAGTTTGTCTCTTGACTCTGTTGATTATTTTCTTTGCTGTGCAGAAGCTTTTTAGTTCAATGTAATCCCATTTCTCTGGGATTACAAAAATCATAGAATTACTAGAGAACATAAGAAAAAGCCTTTAGGACATTGGTCTAGTCAAAGTTGTTTTAAAGTAAAACAACAGGCAATAATTTTTGATTTTGCATTTAAGTCTTTAATTCATTTTGAGTTAACTTTCTGTTTATGGTCAACGATAGGACTCTAGTTTCATTCTTCTACATATGGATATCCAATTTTCCCAGCACCCTTTATTGAAGATTATATTGGTAACTATCAAAAATCTGAAATATATATATATATAATTTTTTTTGTCTCCAATCCATTGAATGGTGCCCTCCCGTTAGACCCCAACTCTTTTTTTTTTTTTTTTTTTTTTTTTTTTTAAGGTTTTACCCCTAGGGCAACCCTTCTCTTTGGGGTTTTTTTTTTTTTTTTTTTTTTTTTCATAAGGATTTAGCCATAGGGCACACATGCTCATTGGAGAGAGACAGAGAGAGAGAATGAATGAAATCACCCACCCCTGGTGGAGATGGCCATACTGCCTTCTCCTGCATTCTCCTCTGAGGATTATGGGCAGTTAAGCACATGTGCCTGGAGTAATTTTTAAGCTGCCAGGTCTGGGACTTGAACTGTGGTCAACCATCTGGGAGTACAACACATCAACCATCACATCACCTGTTGGTTCCTAGACCCCACCTCTTAAAACTCGTGCCAGTTTCCAAAGCCATTATACTAGGATTCAAACTTGTAGAACTTGAATTGTGAGGGAAAAATTATTATCCTAACCATAGCACTTTCTATACATTTGAATTTCTAAATATTTTGTTCATAAATTTAAGCAACTGATGACCTTATTATTAATTTCAGAAAGAAGAATATAAAATGAGTCAATAAAAATTAATGTATTTAAAATTTGTTTATTTTTTACATTCAATCATAGTGTATCATTACAGCATACTAAATGTGTTTCCCACCCTGAATACACTGTGGGAGTCTAGCGACATAGCCATTACGCTAACTGCTGGTTCCCTCATTTCTTTTTTAATGTCTGAATATTTCATAGTGTACATGTGCCTCACTTTTTCAATCCATCCATCTATTAATGGATAGATTTGGGTTGGTTTCATGTCTTAGGAATTGTGAATAATGCCACAATAAATATGGATGGACAAGTGTTTTTCCAACAGAGAGCATTCCTATTTTCGGGTAGATACCCAAGACTGGAATTGCTGGATCATATTATAGTTCTATCTGTAAGTCTTTGCAGAATCTCCATATTGTTCCCACATTAACTGTACTAATTTACATTCCCACCAAGAATGTAGAAGTATTCCCTTTTTCTACAGCCTTGCCAGCACATATCATTCTTTATTTTTAAATCTTAACCATTCTGATAGGAGTTAGGTGGTATCTATTGTGGTTTTGATTCGCATCTTCCTTAGAATAAGTGATGTTGAACATTTTTCACATGCTTTTTTGGCTGTTCATATGTCTTCCTTAGAGAGTGGTCTGTTCAGCTCATTTGCACATCTTTTTATAGGGCTGATTTCTTTTGCAGGTAAACTGGTTGAGTTCTCTGTATATTCTGGTTATCAGTCCCTTATCTGTGGCATAGTTTGCAAACATATCTTTCTAATCTGAAGGCTGTTGATTCACTCTAATTGTTGTTTGTTTTGCTGAGCAGAAGCTTTTCAACCTGATGTAATCTCACTTGTCTATTTTTGGGATTATAGTCATTGTTTTGAGGGATTTATTTAAGAAGTCTTTCTGGATCCAGCAGGTGGCATAGTGATTAAAGTGCTAGACTCCCATGTGATTGATTGCAGTTTGGTCCCAGGCCCAGTGACTTGAAATTCACACCTGGGCACAAGCGTGTACATGCCCAAAATCCTGAGAGGAGAATTAAGGAGAAGGGATTATGGCATGGCCATCCCCATAGGGGTATGATTTTTTGCTTTCTGTCTATCTCTCTTTGTCTCTCTGGTAAGTGCATGTGTCCTGTATTGTAAAGTGAAATGTCCCTTAAAAAAAAAAAAAAAAAAAAAAAAAAAAAAAAAAAAAAAAATCTCTTAAAAAAAAAAAGAAAAAAAATCTTTGCCTCTTCTGATGTCTCCAAGAGTTTCCCCTGTGTTTTGCAACAGTGGTTTTATACTGTAAGGTCTTAGGTTTAGATCTTTGATCCATTTTGAGTTAATTTGTGTAAGTGGTGAGAAATAGAGGTCCAGTTTTATCTTTCTGTAGGTGAATACCCAGTTTTTCCAGCACCATTTGTTGAAGAGATTTTCTTTTTTCCATTGGATTGTCTTGTGCCCTTTGTCAAAAATCAGTTGGCTATTTGTTTGGGGGCTTATTTGGTGGTTTCTATTCTGTAGCAATTTTTATTTCATCAGGTCTGCTTATAACTTCTGTTTTACTCTGATAGATATAGATGAAAGTAGTAGTGATAAGACTCTGCATGAGAATCAAAGGCTCCTACTAGGAAGTAAACAAGGGCTCCTACTAGAAAGTACACAAATGCTGAATATGGACCTTTGTAGGTAGAAAAACAAGCTTGTTTGCAAAGTATCTTTCTTTTCTTATTACTTTACTGCCTTCTCTCACCAAACTAAAATTGATTAAGACCAAAACTATTATGCATTTCCTTGTTTGAGCTGTGTTTAGAGAAGGAAATGCTGTCACTGAGAATGTACAAGCTCTTTTTTTTTTTTTTTCAGTTTTTTAATATACAGTTGTCTCCTCTTATCCAGATGATGTTCCAAGATACCTAGGGGATGCCTGAAAATGTAGATGGTACCTAATACACACACACACACACACACACACACACACCACACACAGCCAGCATCCATAACTGTGGATTCTTCATCTGTGAATTCATCTCACCACAGATCAATATGTGACGTTGTAATTAAAGTGTGCTATGTTACTGAACACATGCAGACTGTTCCTTGTCATTGTCATCCCTACACAATACTGAGTAACAACTATTTATGTAGCATTTTCATTTTATTGGATATTATACCTAAGATTAAAGTTTATGGAAAGATATATGTGAGTTATATGCAAATATGCTATTCAGTATAAGGGACTTGATTGTCTTTGGATTTTGATATGCTCAGGGAGTCCTAAAACCCATCCCTGAAGACCCAGAGACTATTCAACAACAGGAAATTATAAAAATAGTGTTTTGCCATTATCTTTTTCTTTTAATTGGCAGAAGTCACGTGCACTCACCAGACAGAGAGAGAGATGAAGAGACAGAGAGAGAGAAGGAGGAAGGAAGAAAGCCCCTCCCTCCTCAATGGGGCATGGTCATGCTGCAATCCCTTCTCCTTCATTTATGCGTCCTGCCAGGATTTGGGGCATGCATACACACACGTACAACATGTTTTTCATGTAGCCTGGGTCATGATTTAAAACGGGGTGACCATATGGGATCCAGCTCCCTTAACCACTAGCCTGTGGGCCAGTCTTGGAAGGTATCATTATACTAATAGTTCATCTACAAATATACTCTTGGAGGTTGAATATTTCCTTCATAGTAAAATCTAGATGGCTACACATGCTTAATCACATGATCTTTGGTAGGGTTCCCTCTTTCCTTTATAAACTATCAAGAACTTGTCTTAAAGTTCTTATATATCACTGCCTTCTAATTTTGTTATAAAAATTGCAAGTTAAGGGATCAGCAGTTGGCATAATGGCTATGTCACTGGACTCCCATGTAGTCGACCGCATTTTTAGTCCTGGACCCGGTGACTTAAACTCACTCCAGGCACGTGTGCACATGTGCCCAAGACCCTGAGAGGAGAATGGAGGAGAAGGGATTGTGGCGTGGCCATCCCCTGGAGGGTGATTTCTTGTTTTCTGTCTCTCTCTTTCTGGTGAGCGCCCACACCATATAGCAAAAACCTCTCCCCCCCCAAAAAAATGCAAGTTAAATATCTCTTTATATTGAGTTAAGTCAAGTGCTCTTACCACCCCCTCAAAAAAAAAAAAAAAGGAAAACAAACTTTTCCAATAACAAAGTACACAAAATAGCTAAATTGGCAATTTTTTCAATCAGATTTCATAAACCAGTAAACATTTGAACCATCCAGTGATAGGAGATGAAATCTACATTGTACTTTGATATTAGAGCTCTCTCTTGCTTTCCTTTTTTCTGTGAATCGTTGCTTAAGCCTAAGTCAAATCAGGCAGCAAAAAGTTCAAGGATAGTATTGATTTTGCTATTCTTTTTCTCAATAGTATAATGATCTTTGATGAGAGGAGAGTGGAGATTGCCTAGTATTTATTATTCAGGAACAAGAAGAATGAGTTTAGCAAAAGAAAATCAAAAAGGGGACCTAAGATTCTCTAGTATCTGGAACCAGTCCAAGGCACATTTATGTGTACATCACTCAAAAACATTGCTATGTGTGTGAGTTAATTAATTTAGTTTTTAAAATACCACTCATTATTCAATTTCATAATTATCATTACATTTTGGTGAAGTGAAACAAAAAAAAGAAAAGTTAAGAAGGTATTTTTGTTCTGGGTGTCATGTTTCTTTTTTTTATCAGTGCCTTAATAACCTGATCATTGACTAGCATAGAAAATTAAGTATACTGTATTCCTATATAATTTTGACCCATTTCTCAAGAGATTGGTGAGACCCAATATTATAAAGGTCAGAGTAACTTGATCCATCATATTCAGTCTTTTGTTTATGAATAGCACACTGATCGCCACATATGAATTCTCAAAGTTTCCTTCGCTTTACTTTTTTACCTCTCTACCAAATGTTATCTAAAGAGTACTTGACTCTTTGATTTCAAAGTCAAATAATCTTTTAATAGAAAAAATATATTAATATAATATATAATATAATACATATATTATATTATATTATATATATTGGGACCAGCAGATGGTGTAGTGATTAAATCGCTGGACTCCCATATGGCCGACTATGGTTCAAATACTGGACCCAGTAGCTTGCAAATCACAATGGGCACATGTGAGGAGAATGGAGAAGAAGGGATTGTGGCATGGCCATCCCCCCCTAGTGAATGATTGCTCACTTTCCCTCTCACTGTCTCTGTCTCTCTCTCTCCAATATGTGTCCTAAGGCAAAAATCTCTTTAAAAAAATAGAAAATATATATATACACTGAAAGTCAGAGTCTTTGAAGTTGGCTGCTTCCCCTCTCCCATTTAACACAGGAAGACATGCTATCATTATTTAAATATTCTCTCTTTTTATTTGAGAGAGAGAGATTTTTTGCTATAGGGCACATGTGCTCATTGGAGAGAAAGAGAGAGAGAGAAAGAGAAAACAAGAAAACAACCCCCGGGGCAGATGACTACACCACAATCTCTTCTCCTTCAGTCTCCTCTTGGGATTTTGGGCATGCGTGCACATGCACCCAGCATGTTTTAAGCCATCAGGTCCAGTACTCGAACTGCAGTTGACTATGTGGGAGTCCAGCGATGTAACCATTATACCATCTGCTGGTCCCTGTATTATTTCTATAATAACCTGTTTTGCTTTCCATTTGTATGATTATTTTAATAAAATTTTGCACACATGCAATGCATATGTATATGTTTATGATAGATAAAGAGGAGGAAAGGGGAGGAGAAAAAGTGAAAATAAAGTGCACATTTTTGTTTTAGATGTTATTTACTTCTATAACTCTGTTGACCATCTCAGGCTTTTTTGACAGAAAAATTCAGAGTTTCTTTCATTTTTCTATTTCCTCAGGAACAACCTGGCTCAGTGAAATAGTGGATCTGATCTATAACAATGGAGATACCGAAAAATGTAAACGAGATGCAATATACAACCGAGTGCCTTTCATGGAATTTATAATCCCTGGAATCTCAAGTGGTATTTTTTCTAAATTTTCCTTTTTACTATAAAAGTAAATCCCTCCTTTTGTGATGTTCTTGGAGTCATGATGGAAAACAATACAGAGCTTGGATAACCGAGTTATAAGCATCTATTATAAAAAAGTTAAAATTTGGCTATGTCAATAACCATATCACACTCCTTTCCACTTAAAATATCTGCTTAAAAGGGGCCAGCAGTGGGAACCAGCAGTTAGTGTAATGGCTCTGTCGCTGGATTCCCACGTAGTCGACCGCGGTTCGCGTCCCGGACCCGGTGGCTTAAAACTCACGCCGGGCGCGTGTGCGTACGTGCCCAAGATCCCAAGAGGAGAATGGAGGAGAAGGGATTGCGGCATGACCATCCCCCCCGGGGGGTGATTTCTTGCTTTCTATCTCTATGTCTCTCTCTGCCTGGTGAGCGCACGCGCTGTATAGCAGAAAAAAACCTCTCAAAAAAAAAAAAAAAAAAAAAGGCC
>NW_006202498.1:427203-437432 GCF_000334495.1 Tupaia belangeri chinensis | reverse complement strand
GTTAGTGTAACGGCTATGTCACTGAACTCCCATGTAGTCTACCGCTGTTCGAGTCCTGGACCTGGTGGCTTAAACCCATGCTGGGCGTGTGTGCGTGCGTGTCCAAGATCCTGAGAGAAGAATGGAGGAGAAGAGATTGTGGCATGGCCATCCCCCCTGGGGATGATTTCTCGCTTTCTCTCTCTCTATCTCTCTCTTTCTCTGTCTTTCTGGCGAGCGCACACACCTTATAGTAAAAAACAAAACAAAACAAAAAAGTATCTGCTTAAAAAAAGATTTTATGTAGCACAGATTTTTTAATAAGAATTTAGAAACCTTCAAACTTGAAATATTGTATAGTTATTCTACACAGAAAATTCAATATTTATCTAACATAGAATTATATATTCTACTAGTTAGCTGCTATTTATAAGCCTAAAAAGTATTATAGAAATGTATTATCTTGCATTATTAAATTATTAATTATTATTATTATATTTTTATGTTTTTCCCATAAGGCAAATGTGCTCACTGGAGAGAGAGAGAGAGAATGAGAAATCACTCCCCAGGGCAATGACCACACTGCAATCCCTTCTCCCCTGTTCTCTCAAGAGCTCTATCATGGATGCATACGTGTCCAGTGGGATTTTCAAGCTGCCAAGTCTGAGATTCGAATGATGGTAGGCCATATGGGAATCCAGTGGCTTAACCACCATGTCACCTGCTGGCCACATTATTAAACTTTTAAAAAATTTCCATGAGCCTCACAGTTTAATTTGATCTTGTAATTTGAGACAGAGATCTGAAAAAAATAATTGAAATCCTCTACTTCAATTTTCTCACATCAGAAATGAAGGAAAAATCTGAACGTGTTTGCCTCTTGACCTACTGCTGTTTCTATTCCATCCAAATGTTTTATCTAAGGATTTTGTAGGCATTTATAAAGATCATAACTCCCTGCTCTCCATATGTAATAAAACAGTCTACCCAGGATTTATCTTTATTTTTAATCTTATTGTAGATTTTAGGAGTTTATGAAGTTGGAAAGCCATGTAGCTAATATAACGTAAAGCCATATAATAGGTTAATGTTTAGAAAATCTTAGATTGTATCATAATTGACCTTTCTAACTCCACATTTACAATGTACTTTGCTCATTTTTGTGTTTGTAGGTATTGAGCAGTTGCAAAATGTGCAGTCTCCTCGACTAGTGAAGACACACCTCCCTGTTCAGCTTCTTCCTTCATCATTTTGGAAGAATAACTGCAAGGTAGAAAATTTTGGACAAAAAAAAATCCTTATTTGTGTTTTAATTTCTTTATCAATTATGCAGAAACACAAAATGAGAAATTGCAGCATCATGCCTAATCATTAAAAATAATAATGTGACTCTAGGATTCCAAAGATCAGAATAATCACCATCGGCATCAAGGCTGCAGATAGGGATTGTACTCAGGGCCCCAGCCCTGAGATCCTGTCAAGTTTTCTGTCTTTCTACCCAAATACTCTCAGTCACTGTCAAGTACTTTCAAACAGTAAATGTTCATATAATTCCAGAACTGTTTCTTCATGCTTTGGCATAATTTATAAACATGCATTTATAATAATATAACTTAGAGATGGTAAATTATATAATTTTACATGTATTTGTAGAATCATTTTAGAAATTTTATTATTGCCAGAGGTATATGTACTTATAAGAAAGAGAGAGAGACAGAGAGTAGGAATAATTACCCAATGGGAGTGCACACATGCATATGTGCCCAGCATGTTTTTCAAGCCACTGGAGCCAGGATTTAAATTGTGTTAATCCCTGTGGGATCTGGTTCCCTTAAGCAGACTACAAGTCTGGTCCAGGTTTTTTTTTTAAAAGAAAGATTTCTATTCAAGTGTTTATTTAGGGATAAAAGTACGTAAGTTCTAAATATACAGCTTGATAATTTTTTCACAAAGTGAGAATACATATGAAACCAGAACCCAGATCAAGAAATTGAACATTACCAACACCCCAAAAACTCTATTCCTGCACATTTCCAGTCTGTAAAAGCTATCGCTAAAAATAACCAGTATCCTGAAGGTTTTTTCCATAAATTAGTTTGCTTGTTTTGTGAGTAATAAGAAAGAGTTTATTCTATGTTTATTTTATTCAATATAATTTTTTTAGATTTATCCCTATTGTGCTTACTGTTTGTTTTTATCTTGTTTGATTTGGTCTGCTGGATCATGAAATGTGTAGAAAAGCAGCTCATTAGTATGCAAATCTTCAGGAGCTATTTAGACTTACTGAATGAGAAAACTATGGTGTTAGAACTAAAAAATCTGAGTTTGTGTATTTTTAAGTTTATTTTATTCATAATAGAAAGTTTGCACTCGCACATGAGAGAGATAGACAGAGAAAGAAAAACATTTCAAGATCTTGGGCATGAGAGCATGTGTCCAGTGTGTTTTTAAAGCCTACGTGGGCATCCAAACCTGTGGTTGCCATGTGGCTTCCAGCCCTGGAATTCAATTTACTGCTAACTCCACTGATAGGCTAGGCCAGAAATCTGAGTTTAAAGAACCCTTCACATAAATTTAACTAATGTTTAAAAACCACTAAGTAAGGCATTCCATTATTTGTATGTGGATATTCTACAACTTACTTATCTATGATACTTATTGTTAGATGACTGGATAGTTGCCAGTTCTTAGTAATTAAAGTAGTGTTCCTATTTGTGTTCTTGTACAAGGCTTTTATTGTGTATATATGTATATACTTCTCTTTACTATATATCTTGGATAGAATTGCTAGGGTATGCATTTTACAACTTTAGCAGAGATTTTGAAGAACTTTTTGAAGCATATATTTCAATTTACACTTTAACTAGCATTGTATATGAGTTAAGAGTTACTTCATATCTGTATCAACATAGAATATAGTTAAATATTTAATATTAGTTATACTAGTAGATAGCCAATGGTTCACTGTGACTTTTACTTTGTCTTTTCCTAATGATTAATTAGACAAAGCCCCTTTACATGACCTATTGACCACTTAGATATCTCTTCTTTTCTGAGATACCTGTTCAAGTTTTTTGCCTTTTTGTCTCTAGGGACTTTCTGTAATTGAAGTAGAAATTCTCTATACATTCTGCATATAAGTCATTTAATTACATACTGACTTTTGTTTATATCTTAAATCACTCCATCTATTTCTTTTTCTGCTTTTTTCATTCTGTCTTTTAAAGTTCTTCAGTTTTGAGGTTAGTGAATATATTGCTTTCTTCCTTTATGAATAGGTCTCTGTGTTTATTCAAAAATCGCCCTCTCTTGGGACCAGCAGTTGGCGTAATGGCTATATCGCTGGACTCCCATGTAGTTGACCGTGGTTCGAGTCCCGGACCCGTTGGCTTAAACTCATGCCGGGCGCATGTGCGTGCGTGCCCAAGATCCCGAGAGAATGGAGGAGAAGGGATTGCGGCGTGGCCATCCCCCCCTGGGGGGTGATTTCTTGCTTTCTGTCTCTCTGTCTTTCTCTGTCTGGCGAGCGCACGTGCCCTATAGCAAAAATCCTCTACAAAAAAAGAAAAAAAAAATTGCCCTCTCTTAAGTCATGAAGATATCTTCCCTTTTGTTTACTTCTCGAGGCTTTGTTCTGGTTATCACCTTTAGATATTAATGTTTAGTATCTATAACATAAGTAGTAATATTCCTTTAAAAAATTCTGATTAAATAACACATCTCTCTCTCTCTCATACACAGACACACAGATACACATTCACACTATTTTCTGAATGCTTGCTGCTAGTATACAGACACAAAATTGATTTTTTTAAGTTGTAACTTTCTTACAATTTATATAATAGTTTATTTTGTAGATTCTATTAAACTTTCTGTGTACATGTTTATGTAGTCAGCAAATAAAAATGTTCTTACTTCATTTTTCCCAATCTTGATGCATTTTACTTTTTTTTCTTATAGAACATGATTTTTTTTTTCCCATAGAGCACATGTGCTGTCTGAGATAGAGAGGGAGAGAGAGAAGACAAGCGAGAACCCACTATCTAAGCGGGAAGACCATGCCACAGTCCCTCTCCCTCCATTTGCCTTTTGAGATTTTGAACATGTACACACATGTGCCATATTTTTCAGGCCACTGGGTCAGGGACTTTAACCCTGGAGTTGGCCATGTGGGATGCAGTCCACACCCTTGACCACCACGCCACCTGCTGGCCCCCCTTGTTTATTTCTTATCAGGAATGCATGTTTGATTTTGTCTATTTTTTCTATTACCTATCATATGATTCTCCATTATTTTAGTCTGTTAATATGATACATTTCTTTGATTGATTTTCACAGGTTAAAACAACTTTGCATAACATATTTAGTTATGATGAATCATCTTTTTATATATTGTTGGATTCAATTTGTTAATTTTTAAAAATTGCATCTTTTTCGGGAACCAGCAGTTAGCGTAGTGGCTATGTCGTTGGACTCCCACGTAGTCGACCGCGGTTCGCGTCCTGGACCCCGTGGCTTAGAACTCACGCCGGGCACGTGTGCGTGCGTGCCCAAGATCTCGAGAGAAGAATGGAGGAGAAGGGATTGCGGTGTGACCATCCCCCCTGGGGGGTGATTTCTCGCTTTCTGTCTCTATGTCTCTCTCTGTCTGTCTGGCGAGCACATGCACCCTATAGTGAAAACCTCTCAAAAAAAAAAAAATTGCATCTTTTTCAAAACGTATTAGTAATTTTCTATTGTAATGTGTTTGCTATTAATGTATAATGTTTTTGGTATTAAGATAATGCTGGCATCCTGAGATGAACTAGACAGTATTCTTTTTTGATTTTCTGGATGTGTGTGGGTCAAATTGGTATTTTATTTAATTCTTAAATATTTTGTATAATTCATAAGTAAAGCCATCTTGGCTTGCAAGCTTCTATGCTTGAAATATATTGTTTCTTTGTTTTAAACTGCAAATTCCACATATTTAATAGAAATAGAATTATTATACACACACACACACACACACACACACACACACACATATGAATATCCAGTGTTAGGGTATGTATATAAATGCCAAGATCAAGAAATAGAAAAATATGCATTCTGTTAAAATAAGCAAAAGGTTAAAAACTATCAAAGAATAGAAACAAAATGATGACTTCCTCTATCTCTCAACAGATGATCTATGTGGCACGAAATGCCAAAGATGTGGCTGTATCTTACTATTATTTCTACCAGATGGCAAAAATACACCCAGACCCTGGCACCTGGGAGGAGTTCTTGGAAAGCTTCATGGCTGGAAAGGGTGAGTCCAACTCTTACTTTAATCAGGGAGTTTCATAATAAAAAGTATTTTTCTGTAGTAAGACATAAAGTTTAAAAATGAATTTTGCATCTGTGGCTTACATGTAGCCAGCAATACACTAATGGATTAATTAAGAAAATGATAGAGAAGCAGAAAACACTGTCATTGCTTCCCTTCCAGGACTTACTGGAGCATGTGAGATATACAGATTCCCAGCCTATAGTTTCAACATTTCCTTAGTGATAAATAATTACTGAAAATCTAAGTAATATTCTCTCTCACTTTTCATGCCATTGTACAATTTTAATTTTATCCATATTGCTTAGATACCTTCCTCTACCATTCCTTCATTTTCATTACATAAGCTATGAAAATTCTTGAGGGAATGGTCTGTCCTTAAAATTCTGTTCTTTTGTGTATTCTTTTCTTCAGGGAAACATATTTATATATAATTGTATTCATATATGTATTATTTTCTAAAAACTCTCTTTGAGGCAAATATATCCCAATGCTCTCTTGCATGTATTTTTTCTTGCCATTTTGGGACAATTTTTCGTTCATAGACTGTCATCCTCATTCTTATCATTATCAAAGCCAAACTCTTTTTCCTAGATCCAAATGCACTGTTCTACCTCCATAGTCCTTTCTTAACCTCTCCATTCTCATATTTATTGTTTTTCCTTTTCTCTCTACCTCTCCTATAAACTTCCACACCCCATACTACTCATTATCGGCATTACTCAGTATCTGCTGCATTGCTCTTACAGGGTTAGGTTTTTTCTATTAGACGTTTCAGTTTGCTGAAACTGCCATAACAGATTACCACAGACTTGGCGATAAAAATAACAGTAATTATTTTGTCACTATTCTGGAGGCTAGAAGTCCAAGACTAAGGTGTCATCAGGGTTGATTTTTTTTTTTTTTTTTGGAGAGATTTTCACTGTAGGGCGCGTGCGCTCGCCCGACAGACAGAGAGAGACATAGAGACAGAAAGCGAGAAATCACCCCCCAGGGGGGATGGTCACGCCGCAATCCCTTCTCCATTCTCCTCTCGGGATCTTGGGCACGCACGCACACGCGCCCGGCGTGAGTTTTAAGCCACCGGGTCTGGGACACGAACCGCAGTCGACTACTTGGGAGTCCAGCGACATAGCCATTACGCTAACTGCTGGTTCCCGATTTTTTTTTTTTTTGAAGCTTTCCTCCTAGACTTGTAGAAGTCTGTCTTTTCCCTGTGTCATCACATGGTCTTCCCTCTACATGTCTGTCTTTTTTTTTTTTTTTTTTTTAAGGTTTTTGTCTTAGGGTGCCTGCACTCACTGGAGAGGAGAGAGACAAAGAGAAACAGTGAGACGGAAAGTGAAAAATCACTCCCCATGGGAGATGGCCATGCCATAATCCCTCTCCATTCTCATCCTAGGATTTTGGACATACATGCACATGTGCCCAGTATGATTTTCAAGATGCCAGGTATGGGATTTGAACCGTTGTCAACTATATTGGAGTTCAGTGCCTTAATCACTATACCACCTGTTGGCCTTGTGCATCTGTGTCTTAATTTCTGTTTTTCTAAGTACCAGCTATATTGGATTAAGGCTCACTTTATTAACTTAGTTACTTCTGTAAAGATGCTATCTCCAAATAATGACTTTCTCAGGTGCTGGAGGTTAACACTTCAACATATGAATTTTAGGGAGATACAACTTAGCTTATACCAGAAATATTTTTTTTTTCCTTTCAAGTAGATTATAAATTGAGTGAGCACATAAGATAATTTCTCATACTTCTTTTATCCCTTCATTCCACCCCTCTGTCTTATACTAACAGGTAATCAGATATATATATTAATATTGATGATTTAGGATAAAATCAAACAATTCTTTCCTTCATGTAAATAGTTAAAATTTTACAAACTTTTTAAATTTCAATTTAGTGTGTTTTGGTTCCTGGTATGACCATGTGAAAGGTTGGTGGGAGAAAAAGAAAGATTATCATATCCTTTACCTGTTTTATGAGGACATGAAAGAGGTAAGAAACAACAACAATTCCTTCTTTATTTTTGAAAGAAACGTAAGATTTGTTTACTTTGTATTATACTTTACTTTCTTCTTGATCTATAAATAGGGCTGATTAATTATCATATCAATCAATTGTGCCTTGAAAATAGATCTTGTGGCCCTCCATTTCTTTCTGTCCCTGCTGCCTCCTGCACGAGTTCAGGCATCCACCTTGATCTAGACTACTCCATCTTCCTTCCAGTATCCACTCAAGAGAATGATGTTTTTGAAATCAAAATTAGATCATTTTTACAAAGTTACATTATTAAATCTCTTTCCATTTATCAAAGTTCTTCTTGTGACATCTTTCTCTTTCTCAAAGAGCAAGTCTACCTGAAAATTTGTTCTGATTGTTTATAGACTAATCTTTTCTTATCCTTAAGGTCTTTATTACCTAAATTCTGTGAGCCACTCTGGCATTCCAAACTAAAGTCTGTGATAGGTGAATTGTTATTCTATTTTATCTGCCTCACTTTTCTCAGGGTCCAATAGCTCTGACATAGCCTCATTTACCCAACCTGCTGCACAGTTTCTCTAAATTCTTTTAAATTGTCTATGAAATCCCTTCATCTCAGATTTGAGAAACCTATCCTACACCTCTAGAAAACTACCTTCTCCAACTATGGCAACTCTTTCCAGATTCTCTTTCTTAAATTATCATCTTTTCCTGCATCCTGTTAAGATGATTTTGTACCGACCCCTGGATTACATTGAGTTAGTGATCTAGTTAAGGGTCTAGAAGCAACAAGAAGTGGTTGGGTATGGATCTTTAAAAGGATAGGCATTAAACTCAAAAAAAATCTTTCCTATATTAGGTCTTTATAAAGTCTTTAAACTGAACTTTAGTCACCTCAGATATTTGAGGGGACTCTATATCTTATGGAAGAGAAGGCTTAAAATAACTCAGATGTTCAAGATACCCTGTGTCATCAGATCCAGCCTAAGTATTTTCATTCCCACTTCTAGCATTCCACTATCAAAAGGAAAATATCTAAGACCAGTTCAATTTAGCAGAATTTAATTGAACAAGAGATTCTCAATTAAAATTGATTTAGATTGCCTCTCCACAGCATGTGCAGCTTAAATTTATAACAGGAAAAAATGAAGTGACATAAAAATCAAGGAAATGACATGCAAAACCAACCTGATTTGCTGCTGTTGGCATTTGTGTTTTATGGTCATGTTTTAGCAGCTTTCAACTTCTTATTGGCTGAGGGGTTGGCTATTGCGATTAGCTGAGGGTCAGTTGCTAGAATACCAATTTAATGCTCTTAGGTTATGTTACTACTTACTCGTATCATCAGACTAGATTGTAGTTCAGCGAATCTGAAAACCGCTTTGGGCCAATTTTTTTGCTGAAGTATGTAGACCCGGTTTGACAACTTAAGTTCAGTTTAGAGCCACCCTTTTACTTCCACTCCATTATTTAACTTTTACATGATAGACTTGGCACAACTGTGACTTCAACTTTCATTTCGATTCCTCAACTCATACAATTAAGGTTTGTATATAATTTTTAAAACTCTCAGCCTGTGGCTACAAGAAATAGATTCTTTGAGGACCACCATAAAACTGCCTGGTTCTGTTTACATGAATTACGATGGGTTTGTCTGGGAGGCTAAATCTCAAATTATCTTTCTGACTGATCTCACCAGTCACTAAGGTTATAACTCGCTCACTCAATTTGCCTTTACTACTGAGAACAAAACTTTCCCGAAGGGTGGCCAGCCACAAACCCCTTGGACAAAATGCTACCCTTTCACTGTAACAAATGCAAATTTCCATGTCTGAATTAAAACATAGAGAAGGGAGAAGGATTACATCAAATGGATTTCTTGTTTGTTGTTTCATTGTTGCCTGTTTCTCATCCCTTTCATTCCTTAGGCTGGAAAATGGATAGAATTCTATTATACTTTCCTCTTCATAGAGTTGCACTCTTAAAAAAGCAAACACACAAACAAACAAACAAAAAACCAACCCCCTCCCCCCAAAAAAAACCTATGTAGGTGTAAGACATAAAAAAGTATCTTTTTCTACTATGAGATAACTTTTTGAAATAGGTAATCTATTCTTGATGTTTGATAAGCCAAAACAAGGAAACAAAAACCTAAAGAAAAATCAAGAAATTTTGAAAGTTATGCCTAACAATAATAGTATTGATTAACTATCATGTTACTTTGCAGATTAATTCTATTTTTGAATGTGAAGTTTTGAATATTAACCCATTTTTTTCCATTTCTGCTTTGAAATAAATTTTATTTTTCCTTCTAACAGGTGGTTTCCTAGAATAACTAAGGATAGGATACGTACTTGGGAAAATAAAATGAAAGTGCACATAAAAATCTGAAATTATTTTTTCCATTACATTGTTATAGTAAAACTTTGTTACATGTGTTTCCTTCTTCATGACTAAATCTACCTGAAGATTTTCTCTTATTTATTTAGAATCCAAAGTGTGAAATTCAGAAGTTGTTAAAATTTCTAGAGAAAGACATGCCAGAAGAAACTGTGGCTAAAATCGTCCATCATACATCTTTTGATGTGATGAAGCAGAATCCTAGTGCAAATTATACCACTCTGGATAATGGTGAGATGGACCATTCTGTGTCTCCTTTCATGAGAAAAGGTGAGGAAAGTTTCTGTACAGTTTGCTAATCACATCCTGAACATAGGGTGGTCAGTTAAAGGTGATACTGTAAAGGTGGTGTAGTGGCTAAGGTACTGGACTCCCATGTGGCTGACCATGGGTTGAGTTCCTGACTTGACCACTTGAACATCACACCACGTATGTGTGCATGCATGCCTGAAATCCCAGGAGGAGAATGGAGGAGAAAGGATTGCACTGTGATCATCCTCTCCAGGGAGTGATTTGTCACTTTCCCTCTCACTGTCTCTTTCCC
>NW_006202498.1:297114-427184 GCF_000334495.1 Tupaia belangeri chinensis | reverse complement strand
AAACCATTTGGCAAAAACCTTGAAAAAGAAAGAAAAAAGGAAAAAAAAAAAAAACAGAAAGAGATGGAACACATTGGAAGAGAAAAATTTAAAACAAAGCAAAAGAAAACAAACAAAAAATCATAGAGGAAATAATCCATGAAAATGAAACTATCTTTTCTGTAAGTCTAACATTTAAGACAAGACTTCTAATGAGAAATATTTACTTGGTAACTTGTGCCTCAATAAACATGAGTCTTGACATGCTTTTCTATATCAGAAAAATGCCCTTTATGTGTCACAATTTTTTAGATATATTCCATCTTCCTTAAAAATTTTACTGCATTAGGATTTTGATCACCAAAGATCCTCTGCCCAAACTTCACCCTCCTGCTCCCCAGTCTAGCCAAGAGTCAGGATAAGTCAATCAACAGCCATCTATATTTGAGTTCTGAGGGGCCCCATTCAGGGATTTTGACCACTGAAGATCTTCTGCCCAGACTTCACCCTCATGCTCCCCAGTTGAGCCAGGAGTCAGATTTAACTCCAAAAAAATAGGAAAAAAAAAAAAAAAACATAACCCACCAGATGACCAGAAACCACCACAGAGGCACAAGAAAGATAAGAAATGAAGAAAATATTTCTCCTCTAATGGAAAAAGAATAACTCCTCCACCTCCACAAAGAATACAAAGGAACTCATAGAAATGTCAGATAAAGAATTTAAAATATTCATAGTGACAAAGCTAACAGAGATGCTAGAGAATAGAGACAACAAATTCCAAAAGATGCAGGAGAAAAGAGACATCAAGTTCCAGGAGGTTAGGAAGTTCTTGCACAATCTGAAAGAAGAGATACACTTAATCAAAAAGAATCAAACAGAATTGTTAGAGATGAAGGCTGTAATACAGGAAATCATTTCCATTGAAAATAGCAAAAGCAGATTAGATCATGCAAAAGATTGAATCAGATGTAGAAGATAAAACCTCTGACCTAGAAAAATTTACAAAAAAGACTAAGAAAATAACCAAAAAAATGATGATAACCTACAAGTAATATTAGATACCATTAAATACCCAAACAACCAGATCATCAGTATATCAAAAGATGAAGAAACTAATAAGGGCTTGATAATCTATTCCATAAATCCTGGAAGAAAACTTTCCAAACCTAGAGAGGCACTCAAATGTCCAGACCCAAGAAATACAAAGGACTCCACATATAATCTACCCAAGCATATCTTCCCTGGAGCACATCATAGCCAGATTGACCAAAACTCTGGACAGAGACAAGATACCAAAATTGGCAGGAAAGAAACATCAAGTTACTGCCATAGGATATCCCATGAGGCTCATGTCCGACCTCTAGTTGGAAACAATGCAAGCAAGGAACGAGTGGGAAAATACATTCAAAATGTTAAATGAAAGACAATTTCAACCACGAATACTAGACACAGCAAAATTATCTCTAACATGAGAAAAAAAGAGAGAAGCATTCTCATGTAAGTAAAACCTGAAAGAATTTACCACTTCAAGAAGTGCTGAAGGGAGTGCTATACCAGGAAAACTAAAGTTGGACACTCAGAAGTAAGAGTACAAGGAACAGCCAAGAGAATGGCCAGCCTAATACCAGCCTAATGTCTGGAGTTGAATGTTAACCACAGTAACAATGCAAATTTAATAGAAGGGACATTAATTACATGAGTCTGCACTAGTGAAATACATATACATTTTACTTTAGTTTAAAATATTACTGATTTTCTTTGATGCTTTGATTTCCATACTTAAGGATTTTTGTCTTCTCTTGAAGTGTTGATAGGTTCATCTACCTACTATTTGAACTTTTTTCCTGGCTTTAAGTTTTAAGCAAATTTATCGTAATATTTTTTTTAATTTTGGGCTATTAAAACTAAAACATTTTCTGACATTAAAAAATGCATTAAAAATACCTATTAATACCTATTTAATGACTGCAGTAAGCTATGTAGCCCCAGCAAGGTGCTACTTTATAGTATGTTCACTTTACTCACTGAGGTTTCTGACTAAAGTCAGACACACGTTCATAAATATGTACATATCAGCTGTGTTTGCTATTGGAAGTCTTTAAATTAATTAAGATCTTTAGTGAATCAATAAATTGTAAAAGTAAAAGGCGTGGAAAACAACTTTCATAATATATTTGGTGTGTGTTGGGGGGAGGTGGCAGAGAATGAGAGGTAGAGAATCAAGGGGGAAACAAAGCAAAATACATAAGAAACAAGAAATAGAAAATTATTTGTTGAAGATAACATATATGGTAATATCCTTGATTGAGCCAATTACAATGTACACTGAATGGAAAATCTGCTTTTTGTATACTGTACTGATGTACAGTGAATGACTTTATATAAATAAGAAAAAGAAAGAGAACATCTACAAAAAAAAAATGTGGGCACCTAATTGTTTAGCAACTTAGCCTTGCTAAAATCATTTACCACTTCTAATTTTCTTTTGTAGAGTTCTTATTTTTTTATACATACAATCAGGTTTTGTAAGAATGTAGATAGCTCGAATTCTTCCTTTGTAATGCTTCTGCCTTTCCCCTCCCTTCCTTGCCCATTTTTCTGGAACTTCCAAGACAGTGATTTAGACAAGTGAGAGTAGACATCTTCTGGTACCCAGTGATAGAAGGAAAATATTTGCCATCTAACAATTGAGAATGATAACAGCTGTAGTATTTGGTAAATATCCATTATTAAACTGAACATATTGTCTTATTTCTCTATTTGATGTATGCTTATCATGATAGTTATTCAATTATATCAAATAATAAATTTACTGCATTAGATAACTAGCTTAAAATATGTTGGGCATACTAAATTAATGAAGGAAAGTGTAAGCTTAGTGAAGTTGTCACTATGATTACTATAAAGTAGTGTATCCTCAGCCTTGCACTCAACATCTTGCACAAAATATATTCGTAATAATTATATGGAATTGTGTGTGTATGCATGTGTGTGTATGTATGTGCATGTATGTATGTGTGTGTATATGAAAGAAAGAGGGAAAGAAAAAGACATAATGTTTTGTGTGTATTAATCAGCTTTGCTGTAAAAGAAAGGATCATAAGAATTTCAGCGATTTAACCTTAAGGATTCGCTTCTGGCTTTGTTTTTGTTTCCATTTAAGTGGATGCCGTTCATCTGTGGCTGCCGCAGTTTTGTTTGAGTCTGTTGGGTTCAGTGCTTTACTCATTAGTATCTAAAACTGGGTTAGGTTTTTGAATGTAACTTATAACCCTGTGGAATAGCCAGGGGAAATGACATTATATTGATTGTAAATGCTATGTCCTGTATCCTTTTTTAAAGGTTTTTTGATAGTGCTAATATTTTGAAGACCATGAAATCCTAAAGTAAAAAATATATATATTTAATTACACTTACCTAGTAATTTTTTCATCTTGACCATAAGTTTTTTCCAGAAATGATCACTTGACACTAGAAAAAATATTTTTAAATGACTAAAAAATTCTCTGTATCCTTTGTTAATAAAGTCAAAGAATCAGGGTTTTGAGATGCTGAAAT
This sequence comes from Tupaia belangeri chinensis, assembly GCF_000334495.1. Lineage (NCBI taxonomy): Eukaryota > Metazoa > Chordata > Mammalia > Scandentia > Tupaiidae > Tupaia > Tupaia belangeri. The sequence continues at coordinate 423,644 of NW_006202498.1, read as the reverse complement.
TTACTCTGCTTCAAGTTACATTTCTTTAAGCTATTTAAGGAATAATTTATTTACATAAAATACCCAAAAATCCATGAGAATTTTTGAAAGACTAAGAAGGTCTAGGAGTCTGAGAATTGCAGGCTGTGAAGAGAAATGACATAGACCCTAAAGTGAAAGATTTAAAAATACAAGTATGGTGGGCCCAGCAGGTGGTGTAATGGTTACATTGCTAGACTCCTATGTAGTTGACTACGGTTCAAATCTTGGACCCAGCGACTTAAATTCACACCAGGCACGTGTGTGTGTGTGTGTGTGTGTGTGTGTGTGCCCTAAATCCCGAGGGAGAATGGAGGAGAAGGGAAAATGGCAAGGCCATCCCCCCTGGGGTGTGGGGGGGTGATTCCTCACTCTGTCTCTCTGGCACTATAGCAAAAAAACTCTGGAAAAAAAATGTAGTAATTAAATTTAAAACTGGTCTTGGAAATTTTAAAGTTGTCTCAAATTTGTCATTTTATGTTTTCTTTTTTAGGTATTTCAGGAGACTGGAAGAATAAATTCACTGTAGCCCAATATGAGCGATTTGAAGAAGACTATAAAAACAAAATGAAAGGGTCTACACTGAAGTTTCGATCGGAGATCTAAGAAATACCTGCATTTTCTTCATCTCCTTTAAATAGCACCTAAACTAAATGAAAGCAAAAAAATTCTTCAAACATTTAATGAAAGAAAATTCTGTATGTGAGATTCTCTTATTTACTTAGATCACTTGTTTGTAATAGATCTTCAAAATCTATATAGGAAAAACCAACACGATCTCCATAATTTTTAACTATCTTTTATTAGTTAAATTTTTAATTATTAATAAAACAGTTGTGCTTTTACTAATTTTAAAAATTAAAACAAAATGAATTTAAAATCTACACAGTTATCTGCTCCTTATTTAAAGTTTAAGTTTTATATCATGGTTCTTATGAAGAAGAAATCTAGGAAAATACTAAGATGAAAGAAACTAAAAAATCCCCCTTTGGTTTCTCTGTTACACACTAGAATGATACTAATGTCATATAAGGTCAATGATATTTTTGTGCAAGAAGTTCGCTGAAATTTATTGCCTTAGAATGTTTTTCTACAGATTAAAATTTGGATGTTTTTTAATTATAGTGGCTCACTGTTTATATGATAAAGATCTAAAATAACACCACCAAAAAAGTAATATGTATTACAGAAATATATATATATATATATACACACACACATACATACACACAGAAAGTAATGTGTGTGTATATACATACAGAAAGTAATTACATATGTATTGTTGAAGTATAGTTTTCATAATAATGATTTGTCAAAACAGTTATTAAATAGAGTGGTTTTTAGTTTTTAGTTATACTGGCTCACTGTTACAGTTTATATGATAAAGATCTAAAATAACACCAAGAAAGTAATGTGTATTACAGAAATATATATATATATACACTATATATATATATCTATATATATACACACACAGAAAGTAATATGTATATATGTATACATACAGAAAGTAATTATATATATAGTTGAAGTATAGTTTGCATAATAATGATTTGTCAGAACAATTAGTTACCAGTTATTACAATATCACATTAATCAAAATTTATTAAATACCTTCTGTTTATAAATAATATGCCTTAGCAATAAGAGCAACAACAAAACGTGGATCATTAATTCAAAAAACTTTGTCAAGTTAGGAAAGAGAAAGGAAACACAGGTTAAGTACCTTTTGGTTAGTTTTCCTGTGAACCTAAATCTACTCTAAAAATAATACCTATTAAAAAAAAAAACACAAAAAATAATTAGGAGAAGAACATAAGAAACAGCCACAATACTGATAGCTGTCATTGACTGAGAGCATATGTGTACCCCACACTGCTGTGCTAGTAACACGGCCTTACTTCACCTGGTCTTCATTCAACTCCTTAGATAATTATTCTAATGTTCCCCAATTTTACTGAGAGGGAAACTGACAGAGTAATTATGTACCTAATCACACATGTCAATGAAAGGATAGTTTAATTTTTGGTCCTTTTCCTATTTATAGTCTTATTTGCTTTTATTCCCATATATTTCTGATTCTCCCTCTTCAATGTTTTCAAATATCTGCCATTGCTCATTGCTCACACCCCTAAACTTCTTTCTAATTGGGATATAATCCCATTTACAAGATAACTGAAAAAAAAAAAATCCCTGAGATAAAAAATTGGTTTTCAAATCTTATTATTTTAAGTTTATTTATTTCATTTGTAAGGAGAGGAAGAAAGGGACAGAGTTGAGACAAGCCCTCCTACCTCCACCCCACAGCCTTTCCAGATGGCCAGGGCTGTGGGAATGATCCCAGCATTACACCAGAGAATCGAACCTGTGATCTTCAATATGAATCTTGAACTGCTCTCTAGCCATTTCCAAATCTTTCACCATTCACCAGTAAAAACTTTAAGTACACTTTAAGTACATGCAAATTTATTATGTTATGTATGTATCATGTGTGAATATATCATGCACATAAATAAAAACTAAAAGATTGAGCCAGCTCTATGGCCTGGTGCTTGGGGCAGCTGAATAGGAAGGAATATGGCTGACTTCATGGTTTGAATCCTAGACCAACAGCTTGAGAAATACACCAAATTTATGTGCATGTGTGTCCAAAATCCCCCCAAAAGAAAGAAATATAAAAGAAGGGATTATGGTATGACCATGTCTGATGGGGTATGTTTTCTAATTTCCCTCTCCTCTATTCTTCTGTCTTTTTCTCTGGCAAACACATGCTTCCTCTAGCACACACAAAAATAATGATAAAATATTAAAAATAAAATAATCTGACTTTTTGTTGTTGGATATATGTGTATGTGTGTGCACAAGGATATGTGGTGGTTTAGACAGCCTCTTGCTGTGTCACAATTGTTTCATCTCAGTCTCCTAAGTAGTTGGGACTATAAGCAGGTGTCACTGGACCTAGCTTTTGAGGGTAGGCTGGAAACTGAACTTAGCCTTCGCATGTGGCTTCAGCATGTCAAGCAGCCAAATCTAGCACATATGTCCATGGCTTAACCTAGAATGTGATCCTATTTAACTATATGGAATATTTTTGCTCTTACTAATACATTTGTATTTTAATACTTTAGAATGAGGAAAATATGATTAAAGTTGCTTTATTATTATTATTGTTTTTAACTTTAAAAGAACAAATTTATTTCTCACAGTTCTGGAGGATGGGAAGTCCAAGGTCAAGGTATGTATTTATTGTTTTGTGAAGGCTTTATGCTTCATCCACACACGGCAGAAGACAGAAAAGCAAGCTAGTCAAGCTAGCCTAATGCTTCATGAAGCCTCTTTTATAAAGGCCTTAATCCCACTGATAAGGGAGAAACCCTAATGGCCTGATCACCTCTTAAAGGCCCCACTTCTTAAAATTATCACATTGGCAACAACTGAATTTCATTCAAACCCTAGTAACCTGTGAGACACTTCTTTTCTGGCTAGCGCCATGTTAAACCTTGACTGTAGGGGGTGGTGGGTGGACAATGCAGGAGGAAAGGGACTTTGCTTCTCGTCTCTCTTTCATGGCACAGCTTCCAGGGTCTCTCAGGAACACTGTAAAGATTCATTGTTTGTGTCTATTTGGCTGGACCATAGGGTATCTAGAAAATTGGTCCTATGTTATTTTGAATTTTTCTATGAAGGGTGTTTTTCTATGGATTGGGCCTTTAATTTTGAACTCTTAGTAAAGCATACTGGCCTCCATGATGTCATTGGGTATATCCAATCAGTTGAGGGTCTGAAGAGAACAAAAAGACAGGCCTCCTGCACAGAAGAGAGAATTCTTCAGCAGACTGTTTTTGAACTAGAATGCACCATCAGCTCTCCTGGGCTTCTAGCTTGCTGGTTCACAAATTTTGGGCTTGGCAGCATCACTAAACAACACATGACCAATTCCTTACACACACCCTGTGGATTCTGCTTCTTTGGAGAACCTGACTAATACAGACTCCTATTGAGATCTACCCTTCATCAGTTTTTGTTCATATCCTGGCAAGAGGCTTCTGCTTACCAGTCTTGGTGTTTGGAGGTTCTCTGCTTGCTTACCAGGCCTGCTCTGCAAGGTGCACATCAGCTCTGCCCCAGGAAAACTGAGGGAACTTTTCCATCACTGAGTGGGCTGCAGTCATACCCTCTCCTGTTGGACTGACTCCCTAGGGAGGAAGCGGAGCCCCTTCCAATGGCATTTTTTCCTTGGGCATCCTCTCAGTCCTCGTATTATTTGTTCTCTTTTAGTCTTTGGTAGTTAACCTTATTACTAGTTAAAAACTGCATATGTAAGATTATCCCTGTTTAAGGTCAGCAGGTGGCATGGTATTTAAGGCACTAGACTTCCACGTGGTTGATGGTGATTCGAGTCCCAGACCTGGTGACTTGCTTTCTCACTTTCTCTTTCTCTGTCTCTCTATCTCTGTTGTTATTAGAGTAACAACAACAATAATAAAAATAAACAATAATAATAACAATAATAACTAAATTAATATTATGATTATCTGTCTACTGACTGGACCCTTACTAATTCAGTGTTTACTGTAATGTTTTTAACATTTGATGTTTGAAATTAAAAGAGATTTAACCAGGGAACCAGCAGTTAGCGTAATGGCTATGTTGCTGGACTCCCATGTAGTCGACCACAGTTCGTGTCCCGGACCCGGTGGCTTAAAACTCACGCCGGGCGCGTGTGCGTGCATGCCCAAGATCCCGAGAGGAGAATGGAGGAGAAGGGATTGTGGCGTGACCATCCCCCCTGGGGGGTGATTTCTCGCTTTCTGTCTCTATGTCTCTCTCTGTCTGTCTGGTGAGCACACGCGCCCTACAGTGAAAATCTCTCCAAAAAAAGAAAAAAAAGAGATTTAACCAATTTTTTTACCTATTAAATATTTTATATAAAACAACTATTGGGGCATCAGGAAAGCCATGACATATTTTTCTATGTAAAAATGCAGCATGAATTTCCAGTGACACAATATTTTGCTTTGTGTATTTATTAAAAAAAATCCAAGATTTACAACTACAATCATGATTATTGTTTTTTACCATAAGATGACAGAGATTTATATAGTTTTTTTTAATCTGAAGAATATGCCTATCACTTTCAACTGTGTTAACTCGTGTTTCCGTAGAGAATACTGGTGAGTATTTACATACAATGTAATTTGCTGTAGTAGAATTTTTCTAAGTTCTACAAGACTTTAATCCCAAATCACATTAAGTTTTTTTGGAAATAATTTCTACTGAGACCAGCAGACGGTATAATGCTTACATCGTTGGACTCCCATGTAGTCCTACCATGAACCCAGCAGATTAAAACACGCTAGGTATGTGTGCATGCATCCCCAAACTCCCAAGAAGAGAATGGAGGAGATGGAGGAGAAAGGATTGTGGCATGGCCGTTCTCACGGGGTTGTGGAAGTGGGGGGTGAGGAATTTCTTGCCTTCGGTTTCTCCAGTGAGCATACATGAGCATATATGCCCTATAGTAAAAATCTCTCTAAAAAAAAAAAAAAAGTTTCTACTGAAGATTCCTAACTGGCATAGTCCTTCAATGACTGTTCATGTTCACTCAGTGAATAATCTCCTTGCATAAAGATCATGTAGTGACTTGTTTATTCTGTAATGTGTGAACTGGTTCTATGGAAAATTGTACATTTTTATTTTCTCTGAGCACCCTTTAGTTCATATCCGTTGGAAGATGAACTATCCAGATGGCACTGTCCATGGTGTTTACATGCTGCCCCCCAGCTCTGCTGGCTGACTTACTATCAGTTCTGAATTCTTCAGCGTTGATCACAGATTCACCTCAGTAGGTTGGATAATATTGCTACTGTCATGACGCTCACATGTATGCAGTCTTGCTTCTCTGTCTTGGGTACTCTGCATCCTGTGCACACCTCCTTCAAACTTCACATGCTTATTATAGGCTTCAAACCCCCAAGGCATTTGGAGACTAATTTAGAGATCACAGGTAATATCCTTTACTTATGCGATGGCTTTTGGGAAGTTTCATCAACTAGTTTCCCCCTATTTCTTTGCCACCGTCATAGAGGCTCTATACTAAACTATCATTTAGTGATTCAGAGCTTCCTGTAACTTGGTACTTAGTCTCTCGTGGTCTTGGAATCCAAGTTTCAGGAGAATGTTTTTTCCTTGTGTCTAGGTAACCACCTAGATAGAGATTATGTATAATCATAACTCCAATTTACTCGGACGCTGTTTTATATCTCACGACATTGTGACTTGGACATAGGCAATTTAGTCAAACTCATGCAGTTAGAATACTCCATTTTCCCTTTGTGGCTAGTTCAGATCCTTTACATTTTCTAAGCATGGGCCAACACTAACAGCTCTATAACATTTAAAGTGAAGGTGATCCCATTGTTTTCATTATTCGTGGTACCTACTGAAGCTAGTGTGAAATTTTATTGCTACGACTGGTGGTTTTTGTTCAAAATATGTACAGAAATGCCACTCTTTTGTCAGTAATAGCAAATTAGATTTGGATCACCTCCATCAGGGTCTCTCTGGCATTTCAGTTAGAGCACTTCTCTTCTGCTCTTGGCTTCCAGCCACCATCAGAGTGCTTCTGCTATAGCATTGCTCCTTCTGGCCTTAGGAATACCTAGATAAGGTGCAGTCCCTTTTATGCCAGACTTGCTACCAAGCAATAAAAAGAAAAAAACATTGGTACACAATATAACTTGGATGGATTTCCTCAGGATTATGCTGAGTGAAAAAAAGCAAATCATAAAATACTGTATGATTCTATTTATATAACATTCTCGAAATGACAAAATTACTAAAATGCAGAACAAATTATGAGCTGCTAGGATTTAAGGAAAGGAAGTAGGTACAGCTATGAAAGCACAATCTGAGGGATCCTGTGGTGTTAGAAGTAGCCTGGATCTGAACTGAATTAATATCCTATTTATGGGACCAGCAGATGGCACCAAGGTTACGTCACTGGACTCCCTCATGGTTGACTGTGGTTTGAGTCTGAACCTGGCAGCTTTAAATTCAAACTGGGCACATGTACGTGTGTTCCCAAAATCCTGAGGAGAAAAAAAAAAAAATATTGTAGTGTGGCCATCCTACCTGAGGGGTGATTTCTCTGCTTTCTGTCTCTCTGGCAAGCACATATACCCTATAGTGAAAATTTCTCTCTTAAAAAAATAATACCCTGGTTTGGATAATATCCTATAGTTTTGCATGTTGTTACTGTTAGAGAAAAATGGATACAGGGCACTTGGGATATTTGTGCGATTTCTCACAAGATTATGTGACTCTATAATTGTCTTAAACTTTTTTAAAGTTTAAAAAAATAAAAGTTTAAGCAAATAATGGTAATTACATCCTGACATAAAAATGAAAAGAAAATGAGCTGAGGTGGAATTTTAAGAAGGTTTTAAGGCTTGATAAATGGGCATGGTGAGGTAAATCCCTGAGGTGAGAGGCACCTGCTATTACTGAATACTTGTGTAGATAAGCTATCAAAAAATAATCATTTATATAATAAACTTAGAAATGGGCTTATACCACTAGTGAGCTTGAAAAAGTAAGTGGTGTGCCCAAAGGAAAGAATGGGGTAACCGTGCTGCAAACAAGAGTTCACATATAGGGAACATTTGAATCAGCAATGGAGAAAATAATATTTTTTTGCCTAACAGAGATACCGTGAAGAGAATTTCAAGCAAAACAGCATTACAGAAATAGAGAGATGAAAAAAAAAAGTCATCATATTTTATCCTATTTTATGCTGATGCTTTTCTCATGCCTCCCTAATAGTAGCCCTTTTATTTTTTTCAATTTCTCAAAAACCTAGAAAAGCATGTGGTACCCAGTCATCAGTCACTAAGTGGGAAAAAAAGTCTTTTGAAGACTCCAGGTTTACATCCATGAACTAGAAGCAATTTATGTACACAGAACCGTGAGTGGGTCCTGACAGAAATGAGGCTTTTCTGACAAGATAGAATAATAGGATTGGCCTGGGGCCAGAAAAAGACCAGGTAGTCATTTGAACAAGTCAACAGGACAAGAGTAATCTGTCTTCAGTCATCTTCAAATTCCAAAAGGCAAGGCCACACAACTCCAACCGTAGTTGGCCACGTGGGGTCCAGCTCTTTCAACCAGCTAAAGAGCTGAGGCAAGATAATATTTTAAAGGAAGACCTAATAATTACCCATGATTCATTTGTTCTTTTTGAAAGAGAAGAGGAGAATCGTATAATATTTTCTGAAAAAGAGAATCTAGGACTGGTTCCATAGCTTAGAGTTTAAGAGAACCCGATTACACATAGCTAACGACAGTTCAAATATCAGCCCTGGGCAACTTGATAAACACACTTGGTACATGTGGAGGTATGCCTCAAATCTTGCAGGGCTGGGGAAAAGAAGAAGAAAGAATTGCAGCATGAATACACCCCCACTGGAGGAGGGTGCTTTCTCTCTCTCTTTGTCTTCCTGTCTCTGGCTAGGGCACAGGCTCTCTGGCAGTTTTTTAAAAAAGAAAAAAACAAACAAACAAATAAAAAACACACACACAAACTAGATTTGAACAAGCTGACAGGATATTTAATATTTAACATTGCACAAGTTTCCCCTGCAGATTTATCTTTTTATCTATTGAAAAATGTACACTCTAAACTTCTCTGTTACTTAAAAAGACTTATGTATCTTTTTAACCATCTTATACAATCAATTTTGTGTCCAAATGTACTAGGGCCAAATGTTTTTATCCACATTCAATTTAACCTAAGAATCTTTCTCCTCATGATTACTTTGTTTCTGCTGAGTGGAAACAGGATAGTCTGACTGTGAGGACTGGTGACCTAACATTTGTCTTCCTAATTGGCTACAGTATCTCCTTTATTCTGCTTTCATTTGCTTGTTTTGCCAATCTAGGGAATGCAATAACAAAACTAAGACCCCTGTAATAGAATCCTTTTGTTTTTTTAATAATGTTTTTCCTCTTTCCTTTCTGTGTATGTATGTTTGAAAAAGTTATATTTCATTTTTCAATTTGAAAGACAAAACTATTATTTTTAATTACTTTTTTAAATTCGCTGCAGGGTGCATGCACTTGTCAGAGAGAGAGAAAAAGAGAGAGAGAGTAAACAAGAAAGCAATCCTCAGGGGTAATGATGTCACAATACCTTTTCATCCATTCTACCCTTGGGATTTTGGACACGCATGCACAAGCACCCAGAGTATTTCTCAAGGCATCACATCTAGGATTCTATCCCAAAACAGTTATGTGGGATTCAGCCACCTTTACCACCACTGTACCCGTTTGCCCAGTTTTTAATTTTTAATGCTGACCATTGCATTTTAAGCATCTATTCAAATATTATCAATTGCATTTTAGATATATTAAATTAATATTTAAATATTAAATATTTAATAAATAAATTTGAAATCTATACAAAGACATTAACATGCCTGAGAGACCATCTTATCTTTCCCTTCCTTACTTTCTGCATCATTATGTGGTTTTTCTCTATCACTTATGCAAACATTTATTTTATTATTATTAACACTGTTGCAGTAATTACACAAGCTGCATTTTATTGTGTATATCCCATCAATGCTTCTTGCATTTCTTTCTTTTCTATTAGGTTTGTCTTCTTGTTGAACTTGTACAACTATTTAAATTAAGAAGTGGGTTGTGGAAGGAGAGGATTATTTTTATTTTTGTATGTCTACATTTCTGCAACCTCTACCTGAGCTTCTCAGAGAAAAATGGAATCTCTTGAGGTGATGACCATCTAGCTGCCCCAGTGAAGCTGATGTCAGCCATGAAATTCCCCAGAAGCAGCTTACTAAGGGCCTCACCATCCACTTCCTCACCTGTATTCCTTGTGCTACTGCCACAGAAGACACAAATGCCAAGATCACCTTCTCAATTCTTATGCATTTTTTTTAATTGCAGGGACTATTACCTTTTCAATACAAACAGTAATGAGCATATTTATTTTGGTCCTGACATTATAAAGATTCACATGAAATTTTACTATTAATGTTCATTATTGGTTTTGGTATATACTCTTTAGTGAGTTAAAATTAAAGTAAAATATTCCTTTCTCTTCTTAATAAATATTATCATGAATTACTGTCAAATTTTGAGATTTTTTTAAACTGCTGGGTAAGCATATTTTTATCCCATTTTCACTTTAATGTGAAAAGTTATATTAACAGATTTTGTTCATTTAAAACCAAACTTGCATTCCAGAAATAAACTTAGTTTTAATGTGTTTATTATTTATATTTACTCAATTCTGTTTGACATTTTATTCAGGATTTTTTGCATTTGTATTTATTAACGAGATTGGCCTCTATATTTTTTTTCACACATGTTATTATCATGTTTTGACATTCAGGGTATATTAAAATAAAATATATTTGGAACAAAATAAAATAAACTTGAAAGTACTCATTATTTTCTTTTTCTAGAATACAGTTTATTAAAAGTTAAAAAAAATAGTTTTGCTTGCAATTCATGTATTAAATCACATAGGCTCAGTGATTTCTTTATTGAGTTTTAAGCTGCCAGGTCTGGGACTTGAACCATGGTTAACCACGTGGGACTCTTGCGATATAATCATTACACCATCTGCTGGTCCTGAAAGACAATGAATTTGTAAAGAGGAAAAAATAAATAGATAAAAATCACAGACATTCCTATCAAAGGACTTTGATGGAGTGTTAATCAAATGAATTCCTTTGCTTTTTCACATTCTAAGAAAGGAAGATCCAGATTCTGCTAGCTCACTTTTGGATATTTTCATTCAGTTCCCAAAGTTAAGAATTTGTATTTCTCCTGAACATTACTTTATCCAATAAGATTTTTTCACTGTTACCGTTCTTCCTCCTGATTAAAGATGACTGAAGCATGTAGGGGATGTCAATAATCAGATGAGAAACTTCTTTAATTATGAAAAGGGAAGTGAGCAGCTTTCTGGTGACCACATGTCAGCATAATTCCCCTTCAAACAGGAAGTAGACTCAACTCCAGTGTAATCCCTGCCTTCTGGGGCAGATGAGTTCTGATGACTCAAGGAATTTCAAGGAGGAGACTTATGATTATTTTTAACACAAGAGGGAAAAATTGCCCTGTGCTTAGGAATTGACATGGAAGAAAACATAGTTGAGAAAAAAGGATTGAGTTCTCCTTTGGACTCACATGTTTATAAGAAGGATAACTGAAAAAATATCATATGTGCAGAAGGCACTGTTATAAAACCAAAACAAAAAATTAGAGCAGGAAAATATTAGAGTACTAAAATTCATGCTCCTAAATCATGGAAAAGTAAACAGAAGTCCTCAAAATGGAAAAGGGAACTAGGGGAAACGCTATAATCTGAGAGAAATTGTCATCAGTTTGGCCTTCAGTTAAATATAGCCAAAGTAGCATTTCCAGTTTTGAGGTTTCTTTTTCACTGCCCATTCTTTGAACTCGCTCTTTAAAATATTTAGAACATTTCTCCACTACTAGAAAGTTTACACAATTTAAGAAATTAATATAAATATGTAGTGAAAAGTGTGCAGTAAAAAATAATATGCACTGTGGTTATTAGTAGCATATTTGGCTAAAGTTTAGAAGCTCTTTTCCTCACTTTCTGTATCAAGGAAATATGCATTTGAGATTTCTTAGTATTTGTCTTGAAAATGTAATTTTGGGGACCAGTAGACAGCATAATAGTTCCATTGCTAGACTCCCACGTAGTCAACTGGGTTTCGAATCCTGGACCGAGTGGCTTAAAATTATGCCAGGCACGTGTGTGTGTGTGTGTGTGTGCCCAGAATCTGGAAAGAAAAATGGAGAAGGGATTGCCATGACCATTCCCCTTAGGGGGGGAGATTTCTCATTTTCTGTCTCTCTGTCTTTCTCTGTCTCTCTCTGGTGAGCACATGTACCCTACAGCAAAAATCTCTCAAAAAAAGTTAAGTGTAAGACAGTTCCTGTCATTAAGGGCAGTTCTGTTAACTTATAGAAGAAATGACAGAAGACTAAATTTATTCATTAATACTGCGCTATTATGTAAAAGTTAAATTGCATACATAATTTCTGTGAAGAAAATAATTTAAAATGTCAACTTGGAAAAATATTTTAAAGATGAAAAATAATACATAGCTCTTAAAATGATCAAAACATAAATCTTTCAATAGAGAAATAGGAATAAACTAATACCAGTTTACTCACTCCTGCAAAAAAAATACCAAAACCAATACCAATAAATAAGAATAACATAACATACTCAAGCTCTAATGTACCTAAAGAAATGCCAGCCAAGCCAATGAAATGATAATTTTGCCTCAGAAAATTATTATTCATAAATCAGGAAGGCAAGCTCTCTCCCTTTCTCTCCATTTTGCCCAGCCAAGCAGGGTTGCAAGCACACGTGCTTGAATAGGTTGACCCAGGAAGTGAACCCTGATCATCCATGTAGCTTTCGACATTATGCGTATTGCATTAACACGGCATCATCCCAGGTGAACTCATTGTTTTTCTTAATTCCAAGCTGTTTTATGAATATTCTATGATTGGACAGGTAACTCATCATTCCATATGTCTCTCTGAGATAGACCCAGTTTATGCCTTTTGTCCCCACATAATTATCCATAGAGTTTTCTTTTTTCTGCCACAGTGTTTTATTTATTCTCCAAAGTATCTTGGTTTGAATGATAATTACAAGTTATCCTATCTATAAATATTTAATTTTATAACTTCAGACTTATGGTAATCTTTCTTAATTTTAATATGAAGATACTGCTTCTGTGGTGGTTACCTTAGGATGTTAACTCAACTTGATAAAGGAATACCTAGATTCCCGGTAGAGCATTATTTTGGGTGTGTCTGTGAGGATGCTTTTAGAGAAGACTGATGTGTCAATATGAGCGGGCAAGGCAAAGAAGATCCACCCTTGATATGGGGAAATATCATCTAATTAAGTCCAGAGAGAACAAATACAGAAGGTTGATTGATGCCCTTCTGAGAGCAGAAGAGATTTGTAATTGTCTTGGACATCAGAACCAAGGCTTTGGATTTTTAAGATTCATACCAGCACCCCTCCTGCTCTGTCATGGGTTCTCAGGCTTTTAGTTTCAGCTGAGAATTACATCATGGGCTTTTCTGGTTCTGAGGCCTTTGGATGTGAGCTGAGCCAAGTTATCCAGGGTCTGCAGTCTGCAGATGGCCTACTGTGGGACTTCTTAGCTACCATAATCATGTGATGTAATTCTCCTAATAAATCCCCTCTCACTTGTTTATGTTTATGTCCTATTAGTTCTGTGTCTATAGAGAACCTTGACTAATAAACTTTCTAATTATAGACTCTAATAAACCCTCTAATTAGTTTGATTCTAGGCATGGGGGGAAGGAAGAGTAAGGGCAATAAATAACCTATTTCAGAAATTTTTTTAAAAATTAATATTATATTTTCTTTTAAACTCAATGTAAAAGTTATATTCTCCATCATAATATATATGTACTTTGAAATGGAAAGAACAGTTTTGGGGCCAGTAGGTGGTGTAATTGTTATGTTGTTGGACTCCCACATAGTTAGTTGACCACAGTTCAAGTCCCAGACTGAGTGGCTTAAAACTCATGCTGGGCACATGTGTGTGCATGCCTAAGATCATAAGATGCTAAGAGGAGAATGGAGGAGAAGGGACGGTGGCACGGCCATCCCCCCGAGGGGTGAGTTTTTCCTTTTTGTTTCTTTCTACATCTCTGGAGAGTACATGTTCCCTTTAACAAAAATTTCTCTAACAAAAGAACAGCTTTAAAGGAACATATACAAAGGGAATTATGTCTCTCATCTGTTTTAATCAGTTGAAGAAATATCTTTGCATGAGTCTCTTTCAGAAATTGAAGAACCCCAAATAAATTAAAATTTTTAATCAATTTTGCTTCTTTTGCTTATCACAGTATTTAAATAACCTCGCTTTTATGAGATATGGATATTAATTAAAATATTGCTTTCAATGATTTAGTGGTTGTCTTTCATTGTATTGGTAACAGAAATATCTGAGGTTGGGTGATTTATAAAGAAATAGGGGTTTATCACCTCACAAATTTGGCAGTTGTAAACTGAAGGCACCAGCCTGGCATCAAATCTGCACATCATGTGGCCAACAAGCACAGAGAATGGCAAATACATGTAGAGAGGGAACAGATAGCTCTTTATGACATAAACAAACAGACAAACAAAAAACTCTCTCAAGAACTAATCCCTTGTCAAGAGAGCTGGTGCTCACTGGGTCTCACAAGCCATCATTAATCTCTTCATGAGAGTCTGGCTTCCCGTGTTCCTGTCACTGCCCACTTTACCACATCCCAGCCCCAAATTCCAAAACTTGAAACTGTGGAGGACAAACCATTATCCAAACCATAACAAAAATCATATAACAAGCCCTAAATAGAATCTAGAATTTTGTCAAAAACTATGCATAGCTATAAGGTAGAGGTCTTTCAGGTTAACTCCCTGATGTTGCTGAAGATGGGCCATGGGCTAGTTTTAAAATTGTCTTTAGAAATATTCATAAGAATTGGGGCTAGCAGGTGGCATAGTGGTTAAGATCACTGGACTCCCAAATGGTAGACTGTGGTTCAAGTCCCAGACTCGGCAACTTGAAACTCATGCTAGGTTTGTGTGTGTACGTGCCCACCCAAGATCCTGAGAGGAGATTGGAGGAGAAGGGATTGCAGCATGGCTATTCCCCTGGGGAGTGATTTCTCTCTTTCTGTCTCTCTCTGTCTTTCTGGCAAGTGCACATACCCTATAGCAAAACAAAACAAACAAAACCTTTTTAAAAAAAGATTCATAAGAATTATTTTTTTAGGAGAGAATCTATCAATTATAATAGTCTTTATTCTAGATAACATTGTAAATATAATCAAGGAATTTCCTATTGCTCCAACAATCAATTCTTTTCTAACTCTAATTTGTTTTAACATGATTTTCTCATGCAAATAAAACCAGGTATGTTTGTATTATAATAAATAATTAAAGTTTATTCCTTAAAACAATGAAAGCTCAAACTAATTTATTGTTTCAGAGAACTACTCTGCTGGAATATTGTTCTTGCTCATTTAAAGCTGACAACTCCACATGAATGAAGAAACTTTACCAAGTTAACAGTGTAGTATAATAAGTACTCAATGTTTCTCTCATAGAGAAACAAAACAAAACACAGAATTTATATTCCTTTCTATAATGTACTGCTTTTCAAAAAGTTTATTTATTCCATGGGTGAGACAGATGGAGAGGGACATAACATCTCTAACAGGGCCTCAGTATTGCTGTCCACTGCAGTCTCTGCCTATTTAGACCACGAGGATGTGTATACCAGCTGTAAACAGAGGTCTCTGGACATGAACTGGCCACCTTTCCGTTAAGGTTTACCTCATGGAGTACTGTGGTTTATCACTGTGCCAGTGTCTGGCCGTGATAATATTATTGCTTTGTCACCAATCTGTTGAACACACCAAGACCAATGTTCGGAAGTAAGTCGTAGTGGATCTTACACGGTGCGTCCTGCCTTGACGAAGGCTGCCATTCACCTGGATCAGAGTCTGTACAAAATCCTATGTCAGTGCGTACATACACTTGTCTGTTACTTGGTACATTTTTAAGGAAGACAAGCACACATGAATAGAAAAAAACTAATAATCATATGCAAAATGTATTCATCAAGGCTCTCTTTTTCAACTTCTACATATTTGAGATACTACACTGAGCTAAAGAATAGTGTCCTTCCAGTAGGATGAGGGTGAATCTTTCTGCTGTTCCTTTTGCTGCTTCAGCAGTGTTGTTTATATCTGCAGCACAAGGCCTCACCACTTTTTTTCTTATGGCCCTGTAATGTATGAACTCATCTTCCAAGATAATTTAAAAATTGGCTTCAATTAAGACTTAATAATGTTAAGTATTCTTGTTAGAATTTGGTATATATATATATGTGTGTGTGTGTGTGTGTGTGTGTATATATATATACACACACACACTCACACACAGAGATTTTTGCCTGTATTTAGTGTCTATGCCACCTTACATTCTCTACAACAATGTTCATGGGTTCTAATTTCTAAATGCAATTGTTTTGATTATTAAATGAGTTAATCAAATAATGTGCTTAGAACATACCTTAATCATCATATCTTTTCAAAGTACTGAGACCAGCAGTTAGCATAATGGCTATGTCGCTGAACTCCCATGTAGTCAGCCGCGATGGTGGTCAAGGGCACTGCACTCCCACATGGCCAACTGTGATTCTAGTCCCGAACCTGGAGGCTTGCTTTCTCACTTTCCCTCTCTCTCTCTCTTTCTCTGTCCTTCTCTGGCCAAATTAAAATAAATAAATAAAGTTAAATAAAATAACTTTTCAAAAATCTTAATGCAGTAAACAAACATGATTATTATTATTCAGCCTTGAAAAGGAAGACAATTCTGGCATATGCTAGGACATGAATGAACGTTGAGGATGTTATGCTCCATGAATTCAGCCTCTCACAGAAGGACAAAAACAGCAAAATCAAAATAACTGTAGAACAAAGATGCTACTCTTCTTAGAAAGGCAATGAAGTCACAGGAAGGTTACATTTGCTACCGTAATTCACAAAGCTGGTAAGTCATTTTATTTGGGATTTAAATTCCAGGGCTTATTCTCTTGCCCACTGTGCTTCACCCTGTTTTCAGAGTGCTGCTGCTGTTTTCCCAGCTTCATGAATTGCGGTGAGGTTAGTGTCATCACTTACTTCACTCCGGCATTCATTTAAGATAGAGTGAGGTACAATGCCACAGGGCTCCAAATTTTAGGATGGATGACCATTGTTACCCGGCCAATTTAATTTTTTTTTAACTTCCATTGTTAATTCATTTTCAATCATTGATCTGTATGCCCAATTGAAAATTTAATTTCTTTTTTTTTTTGGACAGTTTTTTTTTTTAATTTTTTGTTTTGTTTTTGCTATAGGGTGCGTGTGCTCTCCAGAAAGGTAGAAAGAGACAGAGAAACAGAAAGTGAGAAATTACCCCCCCCAGGGGGATGGCCATGCCACAATCCCTTCTCCTCCATTCTCCTCTCGGGATCTTGGGCACACACGCACATGCGTCCAGCATGAGTTCAAGACACAGAGTCCGGGACTCAAACCGCGGTCAACTGCATGGGAGTCCAGCAACATAGCCATTATGTCGACTGCTGGTCCCGAAAATTTAATTTCTTGAGTGTTTTCTTTTGGCAGTTCTCTTTTGGAGGAGGTAGACTGTATTGAACTTTCTACCTTTAAAACACATTTGATTGCATGAAGGATGTCAGGGAGGGGAGATAGTATGTGGGAGCCAGTGGCTGTATGTGTTTTCAAAATATAAAATTAAAAATGATAATGCCCTTAGCAAAGCAGCAAAATCATTTTTTAAAAAATGAGCAAATTAGTTTAAAAAGTACCTCAGGAAAATCAGACATTTCATTTCTCATTGGTGAGCCAGGTTAACATTTATATGATGGGTCTTAATGCCCTCTAGATTCTTGTACCTGATTTACTTAGAAGGATTTGGTTCCCCGTAAGAGCAACAAAATGCAACCACAATAAGGTGCATATAAACATATAAACAGCTTTGCCCTGTATTCTCTCATGCATTCCCACCCTCCAAACAAACCAAAAGCAAAGCAAAGCCAGCTAGCAAAATAATTAGGAATCTATTGGCCACATCTTTTTAAGAACAAAATGTGCTTTAAATATTTCCTTAAGAGTCTATATGTAAAAGTGGTGGTCTGAAAAAATGTACTAATTTCCTTCTACATGTCCCGACTTCCCAGACCTGCTTAAGTCTAACCTTCAGGACAAGGGCCTGGTGGTTATCGTTGTAACTACGTTTGAGACAAATGCCTTTAACAAAGGATTGATTTCAGCAACTGGGCCACAAGATAATTCACAGGGAGGTTGAAACAGTGGAGGTGGATGGCAGGAGCATATTTCTGGGCCCCAATTTTGTCCTCCCCCCCCACAGATACCATTACTAGCTTATTTATTTCTTTTCTATATATAGTGACTTAGCACCAAAAACAGGGGGGTGGGGGAGCAGGTGCAGAGAGGGTGTGAAAATGTTTGAGGTGACAGAAAGCAACAACATTCTGAGACCATCAGTTCTGACCTCTCCATTTCTGCTGCCTATAGTTATTTCCTCTTCAGGATGTGTTTGGTAAGTTTCTCTTCCCATGCTACTGGAAACTCATGTCTTTCTGATGAAAACGCACACACAGAACCACTTTTCATCATGGTCAAAATTATCAGAAGATATCCTGACAAGATGTAGAAAAGCAACACATTTGGATCCACCAGCTGGCCGTCTGTCCTTTCCCTCTGGATTTCCCTGAGACCTTTAGAAGCCCAGGAGACTCTCTCATGGTGACAATTTCTGCCTGCTCTGATCTTCTGGCACCACCCTGACATTTCCTTCTCAGTGTTTCCTGGCTCTGCCCAGCGCTGAAACAGCAGGGCCTGCCTCTGTGTGTGCCTGCGTGTGTGTGTGCAGTGCAAATGTTTTATATCTTAATTGCTTTAGAGTCACTGGCTACTATGTTCAGATCAATCCTCGAACTTGTTTGTTTTTCCAGAGACAAGAGTGAGTCTTCCTGGCCTTCCCTTCTCTGCCCCTCTCGTACCACCAACAGCTTCCCAGGATCACCTCGGCAGCAACTTCATGGACTGAAAA
This sequence comes from Tupaia belangeri chinensis, assembly GCF_000334495.1. NCBI lineage: Eukaryota > Metazoa > Chordata > Mammalia > Scandentia > Tupaiidae > Tupaia > Tupaia belangeri. The sequence goes on along the minus strand of NW_006202498.1, from coordinate 404,875 downwards.
TAAAAACTGAGCAAGAGGATTAACTTGTAAGGTAAATTTTGCCTTTTAATCTTTTTCTTTTTTCCTTGAGAATTTTGTTCTATATGCGCAGAGCACTGTGCTTCTTAGAAGAATTTCTATTTTGTATGTCTTGCCATTTGAATGTCCATCACGTAATTCCAATTTTCCACAGGAAACTCAGTGTTAATATTTATGTTATGTGGAATATCTTAAGCTCACAATGTCCACTTTTATTGTTCTGGGTCCAATGGAACCCTTTGGACCATGCCAGGATTGGGGATTTTCTTTAAGTGCTACTATAAGCCACTTAAATAAAAAATAATCCTAAGTTCTCCTTTCACTGCACTCATCTCGCTTGCCAACAGCCCCCCCCCCAACACACACTACTTTAAGGCACATTTTTAAAAATTATTTATTTAATCTTATTTATTCATTCTTTCTTTTCTTTAATTTGATAAGAGAGAGAGAGAAAGGGAAAGTGAGAAAGTAAGCTACCAGGTCTAGGACTTGAACTGTGGTTGGCCACGTGGGAGTGTTCATCGCCTCAACCACCATGCCACCTGCTGGTCCCCAAGGCACATTTTAATATATGTTGTTAACTATGGACATTCCAGTAGCTGGGGCTCACTGTGGACCAGATGGAGCTAAACTTTGAGTAAGACAAATGGAAGAAATAGCCTTTTCTCATTAAAATAACTATTCAGTTTTAATGCTAAGTGACTCCATTTCTCCTAAGGGAGATGTTCTTTTTCACTTTTCTCTTTTGTCCCATTAGTCTTCCATAGATAGTTTTTAGACATTTTAATTTCAGTTTAAGGCTCAACTTTAATAAGAGGATTTGAGATTTCATGTAGACTATAATTCATAACCACATAAAATTGCCTGTCATGTCTCAATAGGGTCCAAAATGTTTTTAAAAGCTACTTTTTATATTTTAAAATAACTATCATTAATAAACCATCTTTTACAGTACCTCGCTCAATGATATTAATTATGTATGACTTCCAGTCCTCCCCTCTGCACCCCTCTCTCCTGACGTTCTGGGCTCACAGTCATCACTGGTGACAATAAAGCTGTGCTCATTCAGGCCCAGCACCGTGGAGGCTCCCAAACAGGTCACACCCGCTCCCCAAATGTGACTAGTATATATTCAGGATCATCAACCTTATTTTGATCTTGTTACTCATTGCATCCTTCTCAGCAACATTTTTCCAGCATGAAGAACTTGCTTTTTTTGTCAAAGGGAAGTTGCTTTGTCAAAGCAAAATTCCCTGGCAAACAGTGAACACCCTTATTTGAATACGATAAGTCCTGGAGATTTGTTGACTGGGTTGGGCCCATGGGAAATGTGCACTATGACCAAGTCAGCAGAGCTCAGCAAACTGTAGACCATTCCTGGCTGCCACTCACTCTCTGTGTATAAATGAGCAGACACTCAGAAGCTGTTTCCTGATTTTATCTACAAAATGGCAATAGGACTTTTTCATGGTGGGTAACCATTATAGACAATACATGTTAAGCAAAATCAGTGCAACTTAGTTTCTAGAAGACACTGCATTTATTTTGACAAATCATTTGCATATACCTTATACTGCTAGAGAATGAACTCAACATGCATTAAATACACACTTCTCAAATTTTCAAGTGCATGCAAATTACTTAGGGATCATGTTAAAAATGTAGATTCTGATTCTGGATTGGGGCTTGATATTCTGAATGTCTAATAAGCCCTCAGATAAGACCATAGCACATGGTGTTTGTATGGAGACTATGGAGGCTATAATTTAAATAGAATTATGAATCAATTTTATAACTATAAAACCATAATGGAAATTAAATTAAGATGAATAAATGGGACCAGCACGTGGTGCAATAGTTGAGACACTGGACTCGCACGTGGCTGACAGTGGTTCAAGTCCTGGACCTGGCAGCTTGAAAATCACACTGGATGCATGTGTGTGCATGCCCAAAATTCCGAGAAGAGAATGAAGAAGAAGGGACTGTTTCATGGCCAAACCTCCTGGGGGACGATTTCTTACTACTTCTCTCTCTGGCAATGCACATGCCCTATGGCAAACAAAAACACAAATAAATAAAAAGGTGAATGACAAGCCGAGATATGAGATAGAATCAAGAATGGTACAATAAATGTATAATATCATATAAACTATCTACTATGTGGGAACCGATTTGTCTTTATGACTTGTAGTAGACATTAAGAAAATGAAATCTATGTCCTCAATATTCATTAACTTTTCCACAATATGTTGATGTAAGAGTTGGGGGGAGGCATTATACTGCTACTAAATGTTACATCCTGGAGTAATGGAGAAAAATAGAACCTCACTTATTTTACTCAGTTAATTCAGAATTAAATGAGGTTTGAGATTGATACCTTTAGAAAATCAAGAAGGAAACAATTTGCTAAGAAATTAAAGTATTTCAGAGAAAACAATTTTATTTACGACATGAAAATCAAGTCTAATATATGAATGCACTTAGTTAACTTCTGGGGTCACTCATATCTTCATATCTAAACTGAGAAGGGCGCACTAGCCGGAAGAGCTCAGCATATTCTGAGTTAGAAGAGGCGTTCTTTCCAATCATTCACTTAATTCATTCAACACCTACTTTATTCCAGCTGCAATGTTAACAAACTCAGTTTTACTCCAATCAACTTCCCACTTCTGCTGAGTTCTTGACCATCCACATTATTTGCTTCTTCCTTGAGGTTGTTGATAATGTTCCACAATATTTCACACAGGAGAATCTCCTCTGCTACACACAGGATCTCCACCTAGAATGGACTACTAGGCAAATGGACATTTTACTGAAAAGAATAACTGAGAAGCCTATAGAAAAATAACTTAATCAGAAATACTTAATATCATTTAAAATTTTTATTTATTATTATTATTACTCAGTTAGACCAGAGAGAGAGAGGGGGAAAGCAAGCCGCTAGGTCCGAAATTTGAACCACAGTTGACCATGTAGGAGTCCAGCACCAACCACAACTACCATGCCACCTGCAAGCCCCAACATCGCTTTTTCTAAGATGCCCTGGTACCTCAGCTCTCATTGGTATCTGTGCTTTGGGTTTTGCTTTGGAACTCCTCTAGGCTGACTCTACTCTTCCACCAGCTGCTTCTTTTTTTCAGATTTTCGAGGCTCCCAAACTCCTTTACTTTAAAATCACTAAAGAAAGATGTAAAATTCAGGACTAGCAGATGCTGTAATGGTTATGTCACTGAACTCCCATATGGTCAACTGCAGTTTGAGCCCTGCAACCAGCAGCTTGAAATTCCCTCTGGGTGCATGATTGAGCATGCCCAAAAACCCAAGAGGAGAACGGAAAAGGGATGGCAGTGTGGTAATGCCCCCTGGGGGATGACTTATCTCTTTCTATCTCTCTGGTGAATGTACATACCCTATAGCAAAAACTTCTCCAAAAAAGATGCAAATTCAAATTATTTTCACTGCATTTATTGTATAAGGTGCTCTATATTTTTAAGACAAATCTATAATTTAATAATGCCTTAACTGGGAAAATGAAAGCATGCTATTTGTGAGCAAATCCAATAGTGATAACATAAAATTAAGACATATAAGAATGTCTTGCAATATACAATGAAGAAATATTTGCCCAAATTTCTCTTTTCTAGATTCTTTTTAGGTGGTGGTGGTAGAGGAGGTATCTCTAAAACATCAGGCTATTATAACATGCTTTTCCTAATCTGAAGCAGGCCTTTTTCTATAATAATTAAGTCCATCTCGTTTAAGCTGCAGCTAACTTTTAAGTGACTGATGTGTCTGTGTGTGTGTGTGTGTGTGTGTGTGTGTGTATGTGTGTGGCTCTTATTACATAATTACTATTAAAAGCTTACTAAATGTTGGGGGCGAGCAGGTGGCATGGTGGTTAAGGCCCTATATTCCCACATAGCCGACTGCAGTTCAAGTCCCAGACCTGGTGGCTTGAAACTCACACTGGGCATGTGTGTGTGTTCATGCCCAAAATTCCAGGAGGAGAATGGAGAAAAAGGGATAGTGACATGGCAAATACTTCCTGGGGGGTGATTCCTTACTTTCCTTCTCACCGTTTCTATCTCTCAAAGGACATGCACCTTATGGTAAAAACCTTAAAAAATAAAAATAAAAGAGAGCTTACTAAGTGCTATGACTGCTTCATGCTTTCTCACGGAATCTTGGAGTCACCAAATTACTAATAAAATATTTGCCTGAAAAAAATTCTATTTATCAATCAGCGTAAGAAACTGATTTTGCTAGAAGTGATATAAATTTGTGTAAGACATGCAATTTAAACTATAATTAGTTCAAACTTTCTGTATATATACTATAATATACATTTTATTATTGAAAGATTCTCAGAAGTATAGCAGCCATAGATTATGAGTGTGGTATTTATTTTTGCTTGATTCCAGGCTTTTCAAAGCATGTTTCTATGAAATATGATTTTTAATTTAGAATAAGATGTGTAGTCTCAATTCTTTCCTAAGCTTGTATGAAGGACCTTTGTTCTGTTTGTCACTGAGCCAGATGCTGCTCTTGCAATCTACAGCTTTATGCCTACAAAAGTGCCCTTTGTATTTAGAACTCTGCGTACCCAGTGCGTTAAAAGATCATTTCATTTTGTCTAACTTCCAGTGTCTTAAGCATTCGTTACTCAGATTCTGCTGTTTCTTTTCTATTTTTTCCATGGTATAACTGTCAGTAAATAGTTCGTTAGCAAGCTGACACAAAAATGACTTCCACAAAAGAGGTCCTGCGACAAAGTCTGACGATGGTCCATGGCTGTCCCATGGTCAGTGCTTTCGCTAACAACTGGGAAAGGATTGAACAGTTCCGTAGCAGGCCAGATGACATTGTGATAGCCACTTACCCTAAAGCAGGTAAGTTTTATGGTTTGACATATTTCTGATCTCAAAGTTTGTTTCCTAAAATTAATTTCTCCATGAAGTTACTAACATCCTAAGGAAGTTAATTCCTATCAATCAGTTCAGCCAACTACTTCTAATATGTGTGTGTATACATACATATATGTATATATATGTATGTATATATGTGTGTGTATATACATATATATGTATGTATATATGTGTGTGTATATATATGTATATACAAATAGCTCTCTAAATATATATATATATGTATATTTAGAGAGAGATTTTTACTATAGTGTATGTGTGCTCACCAGCGAGACAGAGAGACAGAGATACAGAAAGCAAGAAATCACCTCCCAGAGGGATACCATGATGCAATCTCCTCTCCTCCAGTCTCCTCTCAGGATTTTGTGCATGCATGCACACATGCCTGGTGTGAGTTTCAAGTCACTGGGTCCAGACTCAAACCACGTTAGACTACGGGGGAGTTGACATCACCCGCTGTTCCCTATGTCTAACATATTCAAATGGGCATTTTGGGGTCAACAGATTGTGTAGTGGTTAAGGTAGTGGACTCCCAAATGGCTGACCATGGTTTGAGTTTCAGATCTGGTGACTTGAAACTCACCCCAGGTACATGTGCATGTGTGCCCAAGATCCCAAGAGGAGAATGGAAGAGAAGGGATTATGGCATGGCCATCCCCCACAGGCTTGCTCTCTCACTTTCTCTCTCTCTCTTTCTGTGTCTCCAGTGAGTAAATATGCCCATAAGCAAAAGCTCTCAAAAAAAAAAAAAAAAAAGCAAAGAAAGAAAAAGGGCATTTGGGAGTATATAAAAGGAAACTGCAGAATTAAATTTCTAATAAAATGTATTATATGACACACTTCCTGTAAGTATTCCTCCCATAGATCCCTCCTGCCCCTGATTCAGGTGACACTTATAGAAATGTTGCCCTTTGTCACAGGTACCACTTGGGTTAGTGAAATTGTGGACATGGTTCTAAATGATGGAGATGTTGAAAAATGTAAGCGTGATTTTATTAATGTCAAAGTTCCAATGTTGGAAATGGCTGTTCCTGGACTAAGAACATCAGGTAAATTTAAACTCCCTGGTAATTAAATTTTGTAATATTTATGTTGCAAGAAGATTGTCATATTTGTGACTCCCATTCAAATAAATTGCAGTAAATTTTGCAACATAAAATGGAAGTTTGAAAGTAATATAATTAGTACAACTTATAAAGAAAATAGTCCAAGTTCATTGCATAACCAGGCATATATCAAAGATATATGAGTTTTGTGGTAGGAAAAAACTAAAAACCTTGTTAATAACATAAATAATGTTTCTTATATTTTATTGACTTTTCTTGCCTGGAATATAGCAGATTAGAGCAAGAATCTCCTAATTTAGGGTATTGTATTTAAATAAATAAGTAAAGAAGTACAAACTCCTCTTTAAACACACTTTATTATTAATATAATTCATTTTACATTCCACGACTATTACCAGAGTGCTTCTAAAAATTATTTACTATGCTATGTACTAGATATAAAAATATTAGAATGTTATATGTCATTTTCCAAAGAATCTCACAGAAATATTGTGTCACTAAAAACTAAATAATCTAATGTTATGTCAATGTTATTTGTCTCATATATCCAAAAAACAGGGTTCCATGAAAGAGAACAACAAGAAAGCTAACTTGAGATTGAATGGTCAGAATATCTAATCAGATTTAAAATCTAGGAGCTAACTGGCCTCCCATATGGCCAACAGTAGTTTGAATTCCAGACCCAGGAGTTTGAAACTTATACCAGACTCCTGTGCATACATGCCCCAAATCCCAAGAGAAGAACGGAGAAGAAGAGATTGTGACATCATCATCTCCCCTGGGAGGTGGTTTCTCCCTTTCCCTCTATGTCTCTCTAGCCAGCACATGTGCCCTATGGCAAAAAACAAAAACAAAAAACACCTGAAGTCATGCATATAGTTGGAGAAAGTATATTCCAGAAATTCGAAGTTTTAGATATGAAGACCTTGGTACAAAAAAGACCTCAGTGTAGACCAAGGACTTAAAAGAAGATCAGTGAAAGAAGGGAAAAGTGAGAAGCAAAATAATTGGAGACCAAACAAGGACAGATTGTATAGAGTGTGTAATTTTAAATGTATTTTTAAATTTTACTCCAAGCACATTGAAAAAGATATCGAAGATTTTTAGGCAAGGAAGACTTGGACTTTTATTATTATTGTTGTTGTTGTTGTTGTTTTAAACACTAAGACCCCACTTATAACTGTGTGCAGTTGGAACTAAGGATGCTAGAGAAAATATACTTTGGACTCGTTGATGGACTGAATAGACCAATAATAAGTAATAATAATAAAAAAAATACCGAAAAGGAAAACCGAGGACTGAATGACTTCACTACTGAAATATATATAAATCTTTTAGAAAAACACTAATGCTGCTTTGTCTCAAAATGTGAAAGTAGAGAGAGGATCCTCCTAATCTCAATTTATGGACCACCATTACCCTGATAGAAAAAGAAGATGAAGACACAAGGAAAAATGAAAACTACTGGCCACTATCTCTGACAAATACACATGCAAAAAATCCTAAACAAAATACTGGTAAACTGGATTAAAAAACAAAAAACATCAAAAAGACTATACACCATTATCAAGAGGGATATATCCCAAAGATGCAAAGATGACTCAACATATAAATTTAAAAACATGATAAGACTCATCAATATAATGAAAGATAGAAACTGTATGATCATATCAATTGATACAGAAAAGGCATTTGGCAAAGTACAACATCCCGTCATGATTATGACTCTAACAAATTAAGTATAGAAGGTACATATAGCAAGATAATAAAGGTCATTGCTATAGTCTGCATCTGTATTTCCAAAATTTACATGTTGGAATTTGTTGGGATGAGAATAAGAGAATGAACACTTAATCTGACTATGGTGTTGGGGCATTGGGGAAGTTTTAGGAATCAAGATGGAGCCCACAATACTGGATTTTTATGGGTTTATAAGATGACATGAACACAGACAGGAATGCTTTTGTTTATCTCACCTCAAGATACTCTTTGCCACCTCAGGCGTCTGCAGAGTCTCTACCAGCAAGAAGGCCCTTGCTAGATGTAACTCCAGGACCTCCAAATCAAGATCTAAATAAACTTACATTATTATAATATAAATCACCCACTTTCAGACATGTTTATTATTAACCATGCAACAGACTAAAACAGGCTATATGACAAAGCTACAGCTAATATCATTAGATGGGGGAAAATTAATATTTTTTCTGAGAACTTAACAAGATAAAGATGTCTACGTTCTCTACTTCTGTTCAACATGTTATTGGAAGTCTTGTCTAAATTCTTAACTGAATTAGGCAAGAGAAAGTAGTTAAGAAAATCTGAATTGGAAAGGAGAATGTCAAATTTTCTCTGTAGATGATCTGATCATGTATATTTAGAATAACTCTTAGAACTGGCAAATGAACTAAATAATGTTACATTGTACAAAAAAAATCAGTAGCATTTTTACTTGCCAATAACAAACTAGCTGAAAAAGAAATAAAGAAAATATTACCATTTACAATAGCCACAAAAATAAATACCTAGAAATAAATTAAAGAGGTGAGGGGCCAGCAGATGGTGTGATGGTTGAGGGCACTGGATTCCCACATGGCTGACTGCAGTTCGAGTACTGGACCTAGAGGCTTGCTTTCTTGCTTTCCCTTTCTCTCTTTCTCTCTCTCTCTCTGGTCAATTTGAAAAATAATAATAACGAATGGAATTAAGTAAATAATTCTTAAGAAAAAAAAGAAAAATCAAAGAGGTGAAAGATCTATGGCATCTCTTCCTGTATCTCTTTGGCATGCAGAAACCTTTTAAAAATCATCTATGGTAATGAACAGGCATGATAAAACTCTACAATTTTAAAGTGAATGCTATTACTGCTCATTTTGAAGATGGGAGCTATGAAGCACAGAGATTCTGACATACTTTCCAAATGTCTCACCATACATAAATGCTATCACTCTATAGTCAGAATTTGAACCCAGAGAAGCTAATCACAGAATATTTACCCATAACTATTACACAGCATTGTCTCTCAGAATTTAGAGACATACCTGTAATTAGATTTTTTTAAAAATGTATATACTGTTTTAAAAAAGTCTTGAAAAATTGTTTGGGATGATGAGGAACTGCAAGCTCCTTAGAGACTAATATTTCTTTGTACCAAACTAAAATTCCCAGGAATAGAACAATTAGAGAAGAATCCATCCCCCCGGCTTGTGAAGACACATCTACCTGTTGATCTTCTTCCGAAGTCTTTCTGGGAGAACAACTGCAAGGTACACTCTAGACTGCTAGTCAGTTTTTCAGTATGGTCCTACCCATTTACCCACTTACACTGTAAGTAAATGTTCAAACGTCTCATTTACTCATGACCATGAGAACTAAGCTAACAAAAGGAAGTCCTTCAATTAAAAAAAATAGTTTCAGTCTAAACTTACATAGTTAAATTTTCCAAACATGTATAACAACAGTATCCTCAGCATGGCATTATTCTTTTCATTCTCCAGATGTTTCTACAAATTCTGGCCTTCTGCAAAACTCAGCTTAAAGATGCTAGTTCTTATTTGACTGTTTAGCAAAGTTCTTCAGTTAGACATTTGTGTCTGCATATTCACTTTAGAGGAAATTTTTTTAAATTCAAATTTAAAATTCTTCAATAGTGATAGTGCTATTTAGATCATCTGTTTCATCTTCTCTTCTGCTAATTTCTGATGTATGTGAAAATTTTCTAAGTCGTTACATTTTGAATGAAAAGTTGTTCATATCATACCCTCATTATTTAATGGCTGCATAATTTCTTACGATACATCTGCTCTCTTCTTGATCGTTATTTCTTTCCTCTCTTTTATCTTTGTTAGTCTTGCTTGAGGTTTATCAATTTCATTCATTCTTTTAAAAAAGAGGTCAGCTTTTTGTTTCATTAATTTTATCTATTCTTGTTCTAATTTTAGTTTCTGATATCTTTTCCTAAGTTTATTTATTTATTTTCTTCTGACAGAGAGAGGAAAGGAATAGAGTCATCCCTAACAGGATCTTCATGCTGCCATCTATTCACAGTTTCAGCCAGCCCAGGGTGTACAGGGAGGGCTGCGGGTGTGAAGCTGGGACCTTCCAGGTGAATCCAGCCCCACAGAGTGCTACACTACCACTGTGCCACAGGCCGGCCCTAATTCTTATCTTTTATTTCTCTGTTTCTGCTTCCTTTGGGCATGTGCTACTCTTTTTATAATTTCTTCAGGTAGAAACTCAGGCTATTAATTTTCTTTCTTTCCTCTTTCCTGAAGTATTTAGTGCTATTAATTTTTCTCACTTTAGTAGCTTTTCACAAATTGTAAGATGTGGTTTTACTTTCATCCAACGTTGTGCATAGTTTTATTTCTTCTGGAATTTCCTCTTTAACTCTAAGATTATTTTGAACTGTGTTGTTTAATTTCCAGGTGTATGATGGTTGTCTTTCCATTATTGATTTCTAATTGGATTTCATTTTGGGCAAAGACCATATTATATATGTATTGATTATTTAAAATTTCTTATAGATTATTTTGGTCTATCTTTGTGAATGCTTCACAAGCTCTTAAGAAAAATGTGTATTCATTGTTGCTTAGATTGTTCTATAAATTTTAATTAGATCTTATTGTCTGATAATGCTATTCAGTTCTATCTCTTGGCTTATTTTCTGCCTTGTAGTTCTATGAATTGCTGAGACTAGATTATAAACAGCCCCGACTATAATTGTTGCTGTGTTTGTTGCTATCCGTTGCTCTATCAGTTTTTGTTTCATGTATTTTTGAAGCTCTGTTGTTTCATTTTTAGAACTTTTTTCTTCTTAGTGGATTTTAATCATTATGTAATGTCCCTACTACTTTCATTGCACTATAATCTACTTTGTCTCAGATTAATAGAGCTACTCCTAGTTTTCATTAATATTAGGTTGTCAGGAAAGTTATGTTGTATTTTTCTATGCAAAAATGCATTGTGACTTTCCCAACGACATAATATATTTTTTAAAGAATTATTTTATTCAACTTTATTTATTTATTCATTTATTTAAATTTGACCAGAGAGGGACAGAGTGAGTGAGAGAGAGAGAGAAAGTGAGAAAGCAAGCCATCAGGTCCAGCATTCAAACTGTGGTCAGCCACGTGGGAGTCTAGTGCCCTTAACCACTATGTCTCCTGCTGACTCTGTGACCTAGTATTTTAATAATATCTTTTTCATTCTTTCACTTTTAATCTATTATTTACATTGGATTCAAGTGAGCTTCTTGTGGATAGCATATAGCCGAGTCCCGTTTTCATCTGCTTTGACAATTTCTGTCTTTAAATGTAAGTATTTTGGGGCTAGATGGTGGTATAGCAGTAATACACTATGCACTGAGAGGGTGACCACATGGCCAAATTCTGTGTTCATGCCCAGAGATCTTCCTGAGGATTCTGGGCACACGTATGCCTATGACCTGGGGTTGACTGAGGCCGGGAATGCATTGCTGCATCAAGATCCTGTTGAAGGTGCTGCCTCTTTCACTATTGCTCATGAAAAAGATAAATTTCTTTGTGCAGCTTTTTAGTGATGGCTCTAACTATTATCATAAACAGACGTAACTTATCAAAGACTATTGGTGTCAACATTTTAGCACTTCAAGAGAACTATAGCTATCTTACTTCCATTTAGATTCCTTTATCCTTCACCTATGTAAAATATCTAACTGATTCCTCTACATAAATCATCAGATGGTGGAATAACGTTCCCTTCGACTGTAAAATATGACTGCAGAAACTTACCAGGTGAAAGATAATCTATTATATTTGTTTCTACTTTCCCAGTCTCATGTTCTTTTCCCTTTCTGTAGATTCCTTCCTATTGTTGCCATTTTCTTTATGTTTGGAGAGTTTCCATTAGCCATTCCTTAAAGTAGGCCTGCTAAGGACAGATTTTCTTCATTTTTCTTCATCTGAAAGTATCTTTATTGCCCTTCTTTCCTGAAGTTTTATTGGATATAAAATCCAGAGTTGATCATTTTATTAGGTAGTTACCCTGATTACCTTTTAAAAAAAATTTTAGATATTCAACCACAGTTTATCACAACAGCTTGTAAAATAAGTTTTCCCAGCATAAATACACTGCACATCATTTCAGTTAAAGCTATTATCATACATGTATCGTTAAAAGACAATCCTCCATTTCTGTGTCCCTTAAATGTCTTGCCTCTCTATTTTTCTCCTTGAAATTCATACTGGCTTTGGCCAATATTTGGGTGCCTTAAGTTTTATAGCAGTTTACTTTTCTGAGTCCCTGCAATGTTTTCGTATTTGCTTTCATATTTCAGGGCTACTCTAACTCTGCAGATCCCATATGCTGGGTGTAAGGAACTTCCTTGGAATGCCTGTTGCTGACCTTCTGAGAGAGAGTAGAAGCCTTAAGACCTGGGTGGAGAGGAGGGAGAACAGGGCTTTGCTATAGTTTTCAGAGTGGGTAGACAAGATTGCTTCTGTAGATTTCAATTGTGAGCAGAAACTGGGCTAGCCCAAAACTTCACTACCACTACTGGAGCCCCAGGTGTGGAGCAGTGTTTGGAATTTTCCACCATGTCTGTTGAGCTTTCTCTTTCTTGATTCTTTGACCAGGAAGAGCAGGCTTTTCTTGGCATTTCTATTCTATTTTGTTTATGCCTGTTCATATTTCCAGAGTAATGGTCTCTTAACTGCCCAATCTAGGTATATAGGAGATAAAACAAAAGCCCAGCTTACCACAATGACATTACTCAAGTCATACAAGTTCCTTATGTAGTATGCCTTCAGACTTTGTATCATGTCTGGTGAATAATTTCCAGGGTTTTCATTACATTTGTAAAAGTGGAATAGGAAAAAGGGAATCTGTACATTCTAGATTCAGGGCCGAAAGTCACCATGAATTTATTTTAATGTCTCTAATATTTTTCTATTGCCTTCTTTATCTTTCTTGATGTTTTTCAACACCGAATGTTTTTTCAGGTATTTATCTGGTAGAAATGAGGCCTTCCCCCACTCCCCCCACACACAATCTTATTCTTTTACATTTGCTTGCTGCTCTCTTTAACTATAGTGTTATCTTCTTGATAATAAGATGTGTTCCAGGACTCTGTGGTTCTCTCTGAAAGTGTAGTGATCTGTTCATGGCTCACAAAGTCACAGAAGCCAGAAACTGACTTTTTTATTACATTTAATTATTATATATCTTAACAGCATACAATATACTTTTTCAAAGCATATATGCATTGCATGTCAATCAAATCAAAATTACCTTCCTGGGTATTTACTCAAAGCATAGGAAAACACTCAGTTGGAAAGACACACGATGTTTATTGCAGCATTACGCACAATTACTAAGACATGGAGTCAACCTAAAGGCCCAAGAACAGAAGACTGGGCTATTAAAAGAATAGGGCACATGAACACTATGGAGCCAAAAGTCACTCAATCATTGGGAGGAAATAAAGGAGAGAGAGAGAGAGAGACCTTGACATTTGATACAATGTTGATGAATATAGAAGATGTAATGCTAAGCAAAGCTAGCCAGGCTATGAAAGACAGACCTTGCATGTCCTCACTCAATATATACCTAAAAATTTTCTGTTTCAAAACCTCGAGGCCTCTATGGATCCAATCTCAAAAAAAGCATTGTCCTCGCAAAAATCATTTACATTGATTCTATATTTGAAGTGCTGATGAAAGAGCTTTTGTGACCCACAAATTCCAGGTGACAAAATATTTAGTAATTTCATTTGCCCATAGATTGATTTTTATTCTTGAATAAAATACCTTCTACTTGATAGTCTTCTTTCTCTTCTTTACAGATGATTTATATGGCTCGAAATGCCAAGGATGTTGCAGTCTCATTTTACCATTTTGACTTAATGAATAATTTAGAACCTTTTCCTGGCACCTGGGAGGAATATCTGGAGAAATTCATGACTGGAAATGGTAGGGCAGCCTTAGCTAAAATTAATAAGTGATTTTTAATTTGGGATAATATCTTTAACCATTACTGGTATAACATTTTTTTTTTTCAGAATACTTATTTCTCCAGGTCACTGACAAGAACAATATTATTTTAGAAAATTAAATCAAATACATATAAGTATATAATATTTTAGTGTGATGTTCAGCTTACACACAAGCTATTACTCATTAGCATAATTAAAATATTCTGGAATTTTTATCAGTTGTTAGAAATCCATTCTCAGTTCCTGCTCACAATAGATAATGTTTTACTTGACCAAGTCATTAGTTCAATATGATAAACATACGTCATCTCTTTAGTACTTAGGTATACACTTGACATGAGTTCTTTGTTAGGATAAAGTTTCCTTCTGTGTGAGGCTAAATATACTTATTGGAGGTCAATGTATTTTTATTCAAAATACTTCCTTTTTTCTTTCACAATTTTTAAACACGATTGCTAGTACATTCATGAATGGTTAATTTCACTTTTCAAAATTGGCCTCAATTTCTTTGACTACCAAATTCCACAAAATATTTCATGATTAAAATTATTGCTCAGAAAGAAATCTAATTTGATGAATGTTTATGGAAATAGACATTTTCTCTGATTTTAGTGTCCTACGGTTCCTGGTTTAATCATGTTAAGAACTGGTGGGAGAAAAAAGAAGAACACCCAATACTTTTCTTATATTATGAAGATATGAAAGAGGTATGTTAGATATTAATTCTGGATAATTCCTCCATTATTTCCTTGGGTAAAAGGATTCACGTTTACTTTTCAACTTAAGTCTGTGGAGTCCAAAATCATATGATTGCTTTCCAGTCCGCCATGTCTTGTTTACTCACAACCTACAAGGATAATAGTGACTTTGTAATTGTGAAATCAGGGTCATATATTTATTCCTCTACCCCTTAACCACTGTGTTAAATTTGACCACCCTTTCTTTTAGAAAGCCTTGCCTATATTTACCAGGATAGTGCTCTTTTGTGGTGATCCTCTGGATTCTACTCATCAACTCAGTCATTTTTCTCCTTGACTTGTTTGCTGTATTTATGTTACTACTTCCTTCTTTTATTCTCTTTGTTGCCTAATGAATTTACTTGTCCATTCAGTTTTTATAATATGAAAGTAAGTTGTCGAGTCAATCCTGTGACTTGGCATTAAAAGAGCCAGAATCCCACATGGCCAACTGTGTGGTTTGAATCCTGGCCCTTGAGCTTGATAAAGCACAAAACATGTGTGCATGCATGCATGCTCCAAATCCCAACAGCATGGCAAAATGAAGAAGTGATTGTGGCATGACCAAGCCCAACTGAGGGGTACTTTTTCCCTCTCTTTCTCTCTCTCTCTCTCTGTCTCTGTCTCTCTGATAAGCACATGCACCCTCTGGCAAAATTTTACAAATGATAA
The DNA here is from genome assembly GCF_000334495.1 of Tupaia belangeri chinensis. Lineage (NCBI taxonomy): Eukaryota > Metazoa > Chordata > Mammalia > Scandentia > Tupaiidae > Tupaia > Tupaia belangeri. The sequence continues at coordinate 389,484 of NW_006202498.1, read as the reverse complement.
TAACAAAGAAAGTAATTTGTCTTTTTTGATTCCCTTTCTTATATCTTGGACATCCGTTTAGCTCCTATGTTCTATCTATTGTATCCTTTAAATATATTTTTTCTTTACTTCTCCACTCCCTCTCTCTTAGTTCAGGAACTCATAACCATCCCTCCAGTCTTCTATGTGAGTTAATATTCATTCACTACTACTGCAATAATTTGTGCTACTGTTCTGAAACAATTCTACTTGAATTGGGGGCATACATAGACACACAGACGATATATAGAAACCCGTTCCTCTAGTTATAAAAACCTGGGTATACAACATAGAATCCTTTTTAGATCTGCAGTGAAAGTTACAAAATCTCTTATCTCTGTACCTGCATCCCCAGTACAGTACATGCCATATCAATAGGCATTCAGTGGTCAGTTTTCACATGAATCAATGTTTGCTTCAGGGAATGAAAGACTGAGAAGTAATAACCAAAATTGTAGGGATATCAATCCTACCTTGCATAACACAGAAACCATGCCCATGTGAAATACCCCCTGCTGTAAGTACCTCTGGGGAATTTCCAGGATGCTTCTCATATTTATATCACAAAGAATCTACTGAGAGTTTCTGCCCTGCCAAGATTCCAGTCTCCACTGCAGTCATTTTCATTCCTTAGACAACCTGTGATCTAAACCTTGTCCTTAATCCTTTCTCCAGGGCTTGACGTAATTAGTATCAATTTTCTGACATTCTATAGCCACAAAAGCTGACATAGCTTATACAACCACTTTAAGAAACTGATGTTGTCCCTTCAGTATTTGGCTAGTCAGAGTTAAGGTGTGAATTCTTCATAAAAAAAAAAAAAAAAAAAAGAAGTATCCTTCTTCTCTATTAAGTATCTCTGACTATCTCTGTTTTCTGGACACCAGTATAGCACTTTAATTATATATATATATATATAAAGCAATGCTTTTTTCCAATCAGTTGGGAATAATTTATTTGTTTATGTATTTTCTTAGTTTTAGACATTCAATCACCGTACGTCATTATAGCATGCAAAATGAATGTTCCCAGCATGAATACACTGTATATAAGTCCAAATAATGATATTAGCATGCACGTTACCATCAACAGATAATTTTCCATTTTTGTGTCTCTTAAATGTTTTGCTTCTTTACAAAAGCATCTTTTAAAAAGGTTAGTTTATCCCTCCCTTACTGAATATCATCCACCTGAAGGATAGCAACAGTTTGAGATGCAGCCTTCCATAGCTTCTAACTATACATAGTCTCTTTCCTCCATTAGACCAAGAAATACATTTTAGAGGTAGGCTACTGTTCATGTTCTTTGTGAGATGGAACTGTGCCTATCATGACTTTCTTGAAACCACCTATGTACTCTAGCTAAAATGTTTAATTCAAACCACTTGTTCATATTTATTTATGGCCTAGGTCAGTTTTTTAGGCATACACAGATGTTTCAAGTGCCCTGAAACATTCTACATACATCATCCTTAACAATGTTTTCCCTTTCTAATACATTTTTAGACCAGGTTATATAAGAGATTTTAAATAACAATGAATACAATTATAGAGTACATATAAAGAATAAAATTTAGGAAAGGGTTTAATAATATACAATAGATTTATGAATGTTTGTCTAAGTTTTCAGTAAATGAGTTGAGAAAGAAATAGAAAGATTTGGGACCATCAGGTGGTGTGGTGGTTAAAGGTGCTTGTCTCCCAAATGGCTGACCACAGTTTGAGTCCCAGATCTGGCAGCTTGCTTTCTCATTTTCCCTCTCACTCACTCTCACTCTTGCTTTTGTTCTGTCCCTCTCTGGTCAAATTAAAATAAGTAAATAAATAAATAAATAAAATTAAGTAAAATAATTCTTAAAAAAGAAAGAAAATAGATTCAAAAGGAATCAGTACTCTCTGCTTTAACATCTCCTAGTTTATGGACCAACATCCTTTTTGGCACCTTGACAATGGCAGATAATTTTCCAAATTCTTTGGATCCCTAACAGAAAATGTTCTTTATTTGCCTGTTCATCTATGTGTTTTCCTTTACTATGATTTTTATTTTTTTACTTTTCTTTACCATCATTCTTTCCCCTTTACTCATTTTAATCTCTAGTACATTTTAAGTAACTATCACATTCTTTTCTTACTGAAGTCTGTTACATAAACTACTGCCAGAACTTTTCTTCAAAGGCATTCCCTGCATACATGCATACTTGTGTGTGTATATATATATATATATGTATACATATACATATATATATATATATACACACACACACACATTTATACATAGCTAATACACATTTTTAAATTATGTTGCTTTTCTATTGCATAAAAATATACAGTCCAAAATGCTTTAACAAGGTATCTGGGAATGTGCTCATTTGTCTCCAACTCATCTTTTCAATTTTATAGCCTCTTTAGCTCCTAAATCATTCAAGCCTAACTTGAACCAGTTTGCATTTTTTTTCCCCTTAAACATACTGCAAGGATGCTATAACTCCAAGGATTTAAGTTTTTTTTTTTACTGGAAATTTACTCTCTAACACCCTAGTGGATCACACTGGGTTAAAATCTGACTTATTCTGTTGCTGGCTAACACCCAGCGGCCATTTGTGTGAATAACTGAGAGGCAAAGCGAAGATGGAGAAGCAGAGTTTATTTAGCTGTGTTAGAGCACAGAGTGACCAAGAGCTACCAAGCTTACAAGCAGCTCCCAGAACAGACATTTCCTGCACATTATGCACTGTTACACTTCTCATTTATCCATTATTCCCTACAACGTAAGTTTAGCTAGTTCAGTAGCAGTTCTACTCGCATGACTTTCCCCAAATTGTTCTGTGCACCTTTTCCTTTCACATGACATTTATAACTCTGTTTTTGTTCTTGTTAACTCAGACATGTGACATACATTGATAAGGGACATTAAAGGAAGTTACAACATATTTTCTTTTTTCTTTTCTTGAGAATCACAAGCTGATTTTTATTATCTCTTCATTTCTTGCATTTAAAGTACTCTTCAATGACATCCTTGGCCTGAGATTCCTTGCCATAGTCCTTAATTGCAACCAACCACTTTACGGGGTTTACCCTCTCTGTCAGTTTTACAGAGGCCTACCCATTCTCCTAGTTTCTTGTTGTCATCCTTAATCAGGCTGATTTGGTGTTGGGCACAAAGGGACTCCACCGACTTGACATACATAGGTCCATCACCGTTGTATGCAAGCACACACAGATGGGCTTGGCGCTTGTCGGCTTTGGCGGCTTCGGAGGCTTGGCAAATTCCACATGCTAGGCCATCCTGGAAGAGCATGGTCTGCAGCACCTCTTGTAAAGCAGCATTAACATCCATTACAACTCCAGCAGCAGTGCCTTCCTTGGCAATCGCAGATTACTGGTGGAGCCAAATTATCAACACACGGAGCCTGAGCCTCCTCCTCCACGCGACTCTGCAGAGGCAGGGAAAGAAACAACATATTTTCTTTACGCTGTACTTTTTTTTCAAGAGAGAGATTTTTGCTATAGGGCATGTGTGCTTGCCAGAGACAGAAAGCAAGAAATCACCCTCCCCAGGGGAGATAGCCATGCTGCAATCCCTTCTCTTCCATTCTCCTCTCTGGGATCTTGGTCATGCATGAATACATACTCAGTGTGAGTTTTAAGCCACTGGGAGACTCAGCCAAGGTCAGCTACTTGTGCCATCTGCTGGTCTCTAAACTATACTGTTTAACAAAACAGTCCAAACATCTATGAGTAACTATTATGTTAACAATAACATTATTACAATTTTCCCAATTTAACCTGTTACATTGTGTCCCTTGAGCAAAGTGAAAAACATTTTCAACCAAGAAAACTATACCTGGCAAGATTATCCTTCATATGGGAAGAAAAGACAAGAATATTCTCAGATAAACAAAACCTGAAAGAATTTACCAACACCAGACCAACTCTCCAAGAAGTTCTGAAGGGAGTGGTCTGTCAGGAAACCTAAATACAGACACACAGAAATAAGAGTTCAAAAACAACTAAGAAAATGTCCAAGTTAATGGTAGGGACAAGTCTGGAGTTGAATGTTATCTTTCAGAATTTAAACATTTCCATTTCTGAAGATTTCTTACCTGAGACCCCCTCATTCTTGTGACCATTGTCCAAAGCAAGGGGTTTAAGTCTCCTCTTCTCAGCAAGCTAGCAGGATTATTTACAACCTTATTTAGTACAGTAGTTACAGATCACACTAATTACAGAGGATACAATTGCCAGCTAACCTTCAAAGTATAAGAGAAATAAAGTAAAGCAAAGCAAACCAAAGGGAAAAAAAAAAAAAAAAAAAAAGGTTTTCCATTATAATTCTTCTCAACTTCAGTACTTCAGTTTTGATACCACTTTCTCCAAATCACTCTAGACATAAGCATGCTGATTTAATTGCTACCTTAAAAGATTCAAATATTTTTGTATCATCAGAAACTAAGAAAATGGTTGGGGCCAGCAGATAGCGTGGTGGTTAAGGGCGTTGGACTCCCATATGGTTAACTGTGATTAGAGTCCTGGGTCTGGAGGCCTGCATTCTCAATTTCTCTCTCTCTTTCTCTCTCTCACTCTATCCCTCTCTGGTCAAATTTAAAAAAAAAAAAAATATATATATATAGCCAAGTAAAATTATTCTATTAAAAAAAGAAACTGAAGAAATGGTTCATTTATAGGATAGTTTACTTTAAACACTCAGTGACTAATGAATAAATTAGGCTTTGATTCTCTGGAGTCTATTTTTAACAGTTTATATTCAAGCAAAATCTAGTCAGTTTTAAAGCAAACATATTTTAAGTTGTCCATGAATTCTTTTTTAAAAAAACATATATATATATATATATATATATATTAGGAGAGGCTTTTGCTATAGGGCGCTCACCAGAAAGAGAGAGAAACAGAGAGATAGAAAGTGAGAAATCACCCCCCAGGGGGGATGGCCACACCGCAATCCCTTCTCCGTTCTCCTCTCAGGATCCTGGGCACGCATGCACACGTGACTGCCCTGAGTTTAAGCCACCAGGTCCAGGACTCGAACTGCGGCCAGCTACATGGGAGTTCAGCAACATGGCCATTATACCAACTGCTGGTCCCTCAAAAACCATATTTTTATAAAAAAAAAAAACAGAAAGAAATTTTGATTAAGAAAAGAATAGTAATGGTGGGAGTCCCTAAAACATTCACAATTCAAATCTGATTTTAAATTGAGCTTAAAAAGGTTGTGATAATTTTGTGTCTCCAAATATTTTTAATATTTTCTTCAGAGGCTGTTCTTTTTTCATGTTGAATGTTAACTAAAAATATAAAAGAATAAAAAACATTTTAAAAAGATTTTAATTTATTTTATGCATTCAATCACTTAGCTTGTAAAGTGAATATACCCAACATGAATACATTTCACTCCAGTCCAGTTGAAGATTCTATACATGTTGGGACCATCAGTTAGCGTAATGGCTATGTCGCTGGACTCCCATGTAGAAGACGGAGGTTCGAGTCCTGGACCCGATGGCTTAAACTCACGCCAGGCGCATGTGCGTCCATGCTCAAGATTCCAAGAGGAGAATGGAGGAGAAGGGATTGAGGCGTGGCCATCCCCCCTGGGGGGGTGATTTCTCACTTTCTGTCTCTCTGTCTCTCTCTGTCTTTCTGGCAAGCGCACGTGCCCTATAGCAAAACCTCTCAAAAAATAAAGGATACTATACATGTTATCATCAACAGATAATCATTTGTTTCTGTGTCCCATAAATGTCTTGATATTTTATTTTATTTTTGCTAAGCCCATATTATTGAGTCTTATAACTTTTACGATTAATTTCTTAAGTTATGAAAAATAGATGTAACCGAAAATGGATTTCTGTCAATATTCACTCAACATTTTGGAAAACCTGTTATAAATGTTTTATAATTTTTGTATTATGTGAATGATTTACTTGTTCACCTGCTTCTTGGATATGCCTTTTTACCCACTGATAGAATCCAAAGGAGGAAATCAAGAAGATTATGAAATTTCTAGAGAAGAATCTGAATGAGGACATTTTGCATAAGATCATCCATCACACCTCATTTGAAATGATGAAGGACAATCCTCTGGTGAACTACACACATCTGCCAACTGAAGTCATGGATCACAGCAAATCGCCTTTTATGCGCAAAGGTAAATACTTTGCTGACATTACTTATGGATTACCATGAGCTAACGATTAACTCTATGATCTCTGCCAAGATTCTTAGTCTGTTTAAGTTTCCATTTCTTCATTGTAAAATGAGGACACTAAATATACCAACCATCAAAAGTCACTAAATTAGGTTAGCAATGATTAAATCAGGACCAGCAGGTAGTGTGGTGGTTAACGCGCTGGACACTCTCACATGGCTGACCATGGTTCGAGTCCCAGACTTGGTGGCTTGCTTTCTCACTTTCCTTCTCTCTGTACGTCTTTCTCTGTTCAAATTAAAATAAATGAATGAATAAATAAAACTAAATAAATAATTATTTAAACAAGAAATTATTAAATGAAATAATGCATGGAAGGCTGCTATTAGAATACCTTAAATATTTGATAAATACTTCTTTTATTTCTTATTCGGCTACATAAGAATGATTCTGATAATTCTGATAAGAGTCATTTCAAATTCATCATTCTTATTTCCTCATAGCTTTGTCTAAACTAACATGAGACTCTTCCCCTTGTCCATGAAACACTAATTCCACTCACTGGGTTATCACTTTATGTAAAAGCCTCCGTATTGTTAAGAAAATAGTAGTCATTTTATTAAGAAGAATTCACCCCCCTCCAAAAAAAAAAGAAGAATTCACCCAAAGGAAGAAGTCTTTCTTTTTGTTTTGTTTTTCCCACCACATTGTAGGAATTTTTTAGTCCCTAAAGATACTATCTGAATAGGAAACATAAAGATAAAATTTACATTAGAATAATAAAGTATTTCCTGTTGAAATGTAGCTTTATTTCCACTAACATAAATGTGGAAATTATGGAATAGTATGCAAAAACACTTTAAAAAGTTGTGGAAACAGGGAGTTAAAGTACAAGTTTATTTTAGAACAAAGTCTATACTAGATTTTCCCATAATACACATTTTCCATTAATTTTTTGAACTTAATAGTGCCACCCCCTGCTTTCTGTTTTAAATGTTCTTTACTGAGTTACAGAGAGAGGGATAGAATTTTAGTCAATGTGCTGAGAAATTAGCACAGCCTCAGAAATGTGTTGTGCATCTGTACATGTGATTCAAAACTATCAACTTTGCATAGAGTTACATAATTAAAACTTTTTCTAAAGATGTTTATTATTTTATTAAAATGGCAAAGGATAATCTTAGTGATTTCAACTATGCTTTTTTTCCCTAAAACATTACATCTTACTTTTCAAAAATGGCCTCTTATGAAAGAGGGAAGCGCAACATTTCTCATTGTTAACGCTGCATTGTAAAGCTGAGCAGAGAAGACTGACTATATAGGCATACATTGCTTCAACAGTGGAGATGCATTCTGAGAAGTGTGTCATTGGGTGGTTAAATCACTGGGTGAACATCATAACCTATACTTACATAAATACTGTGCACCACACCTTGGCTATAATGTATAGCCTAGTATAATCTTAGGGACCACTGCCATAGTTGATCAAAATGTTCTTTTATGATGCCCATCTGTGTCCCAAATGCAACAAAACAGAAAAACATGGGCATTGGCCAGCATTTATTTTTATCCAAAAAAGTTTTATGACACAAAAGTACACAAATGCGTTTGTGTACATTATATAATTCATGCTCAGATCAGAATATCTGATTTTTATATAACTCTCTCTTTCTTAAATCTGTTGTTTTCTCTAATTTTTAAGGATATATTTTAATACACTAGCCCACATATATTTGGATTGATCACTCACATATATTACAAAGACCTATTTTCATCTGGTAAACACAGAACAAAGCATAATAGTCAGGAAAACAACCTTGTCTATGGAAATGTTTTTCATTTAAAAGTTTCAGAGGTTTTATTAAACCATCATGGATAAATATAGCTTATATTTCAATAGGATATACTTTCTATTACTATTTCAAAAGTAATACCAGTAAATATTTTCTTCCAAAAATATTGGCAATACATTAAAATTTACTTATTTTTCAAATAAACATTTAAAATTATCCAAGTATGAGAGGTTAGATGTCAACATATATTCTAAAAGTTTTGCTTTTAAAAATGTAGAAGTGGCAAAGGGTGAGAAGAGAATTAATGGGGGAAAAAGAAAGAAACAAAACATTTAAGGGACACAAAAACGGAAAATTATCTGTTGATGATAACATGTGTGATAATATCTTTAAGTGGCTTAATATGCAGTGTATTCATGTTGGGAAAATTCAGTTTATAAGCTGCAATGATATCCAGTGATTGAATGTATAAGATAAAATAATAATTAAAAAATGCGAACATAGGTCAGGAGTATGATATCTTTCATTTTAATGTTACTCTTCCTACCTAAATTGGAAATAAAGTACAAGCCTAGTGAATTCAGGCAAAACAATTACCCACTGAGGACCATTGTGTCCTTGTTTTTAAATTCTGGGAAACGTCAGCTTTCCATTTCATAGTGTGGTTGTTGATGCTAAATTCTTTGTAAAATTTCCAAAAGTAACTCATGAAATAAAATATGCTCTATTGATCACAGAGTGTCCAATAATAGTCTTCTGACCCAGGACAGTTAGAAACAATAAAAGAATCGCTCTTCAAAACTATTGTACAACTCATAAGTTTAGAAAAGAAAAATGAGCCCTTCACATAATGCCTCTTTAAAACCCAGACTCTATGTTTGTTTATAAGCCACCTTTCCAGAGGGAAGAAATTACTCTTTTTTTTAAATGACATTTTAACTATTCAAATTGTTTAAACATGTTCTTTGATATATATAGTATTATATGTATAGCAAAAACTTTTCCTTTGTAATAGAAATACTTATCCTTCCATAAGTTTTCTTATTTTTTTATTTTTAGGAATTGTTGGTGATTGGAAGAATCACTTCACAGTGGCCCAAAACGAGAAATTTGATGTCATCTATAAGAAGGAAATGTCTGGAACTGCACTTCAATTTCGCACATAGACTTAAAAAGCCTATCTGGAGGAAAAAAGAGATGACTTGTAGTTGGTTCAAATAAGGGGCGTCATGGCTTAATTTAGGTAATCAAATTATTTATAAAGGAGGAAAATGTATTTTTATAACTTTGATTTTTCAGTACCATTCATTAGGTCTCAGTGTTTGTTCCTCTGACTTTTGAATTTCCAAATTTCCTGAATCTAAAATTCATGGTAACCTTTTCATGGGCTATTCTTGCCTTTTCCTGGACTAGAACTGACAAGAGAGAAAACACTTAGCCTATTTAATCTGTCATATCCTATAACTTAGAATAAAATTCTTCTTATTATTAATGTGGACCGAAAACATGCTGTTCATACACTGACACTTAGTTCCTAGCCCTGTCCCTATTTCCCTTTGCTGATGATTTGACCCAGGACGCTGTGCTCCAAAATCTCCACTGGGTTTCAAGCTGTTCCCTGAGTCATAGCTCATTGTTCTGTAGGGCCTCTATTGGGATAACAGAGTTCATGTCCCAGATCATGTAGTGACTCAGATTTTGGAAATGTTTCTATACATACTGAATTTCCAAGTTTCTAAGGGGCAAAGACCTCAATTAGTCTCTTCAGGATTCTTCCCTGGGAACTGGAGCTTTGCTTTGAGAACCTCATCTGAGGACTGGGATCTACTTCCTATGGGGAGGAAGTAAGTCCCAACAGCCCTTTCTGAACTTCTGAGATTCACTTATTGTCATGCTCTGGCCACCCTTTGGGAACTTCAGCTACTTTGCCCAGTGTCTAAACAGATTTTGATCCCTTAATAGCACCTCCATACCGCAGATAAGATTGTGCCTGCTACTGAAAATAACCCAATCTGGTTCCTGAGAGACATTCTCTGGCTGAATTTCCACTCTGTCCTCCTGACTCAATGTCTCTTCACACTTAGGCCTATCTGCTTGGACTCTTTGATAGAGATGTCCCTGGAATATCTGTTTCTCAGTCCAGCTTTGTCTTAAATGTAGTTATTTGTATCTCCATGTACACCAAATCCTTGGCCTCCAGTCCACAGCCACATCTGCTGAATTGCACGCCAAACCAGAGCTTCCAAACTCAAGCTTGTTCAGAGTGTCCTGAACCTGTAGTTGTTCTGATGGGAGCAGGGGCACCATTCTGATATATTGTACACCCTTCAAACCATAACCAAGATACGTGTGGATTATAATACTTTTTCTTTAAGACAGGTGAACTTCTACTATCAGCCTGGAGTAGCAACAGTAGTTTCTTAGGCTTGTAACTTCTCTCCCTTCCAACTCCAGCAGAGGATTGATCTCATGTCACTGTAAATCCCATAGAAATGATAGAGTTATGATTCTGGAGATAATTGTGCCTGTAGATTTATTTTTTAAATATGTTGCAAATTATTTCAGAGTGTGAAATTTGTGTTTAAGTTCCTTAGAAACATATTTTGTAAGACTTAATCTTGACTATACCTAGGGACATTGTGAAAAAGTTCCAGCTTTCTAGAATACTTCTGTCAACAAGAAAGTAAACAAAGATGATCATGTCTCTATTTGCTTTATTTATTTATTAATTATAAGTTTATGTGACCTGCATAAATATGAACTACAATACTATGGTAGATTACTGGGGAAAAAATACCTCTGAACTAGCTGTAATCTGTGTAATAAATTATCTGCATTAACTATCTTCACAATAAAATAATTTCAATCTTTCTTTATTTTCTCCTGTAGAAATAAGTCTTTGTAATTGAACTTTATTCAACCCAAAGTAGTAAGCTTTAACTATGCCACATTATTTTTCTATGCACTGAGTGTAGAGTGGAGAAAAATCTAATTTAGGGGTTTTTTCCTATTCTATAGGTTGTTGTTATTTATCTATTTTTAATTCCGTTATTCACATACCACCACCCTGATCCACTCATACTTAACACCTAACAGATACATTCCTACACAAATTCAGCTTCAAAAGTGCTTTCTATTCTTTTCTAAAAATGTTTATTTTATTTATTCCATGAAGAAGAGAGACAGAAACAAAGAGAGTGATACAGCACCCCTGACAGAGTTTTTACACTGCAAATAAACGTCAGTTTCAGCCATCCCAGATCATGGGCAAACAAATGCCCAGAGTACTCAAGAGTACTCAGTCTCCACACATGAACTGGTAACCTTCCTGTGTAGATCTGCTTTTCAGATCATAGAGTTCTACTATTGTGCAACTCTCTGACCTCTGATAGCCTGTAAAACCATTCAGAAAACTGTCACCAAGTTACATTTTTCTAAAACAGTGCTTTTATCATTATTTCTCTAGTCAGCAATCATCAACATAATTTTTTTAAAAATCACAATCATCTCATTCGAAGTTTTTCTTTAACCAAAGCACCATGATATAAGGACACTGATAGCAGATATCTGGCAACGATGGGATTATTCTGTCACTCATAACAAGTCTCTAATTAATTCCAGGGCTGTGTCAAGAAATGAAAGCATGACATGAAAAATCTGTTTATCATGGCATAGATTCAGACTCTCAAAGGGAAGTGCCATCTATTCCCTCTCACTTCACCCTACCCAGTTCCAGTGTGTTCTGTTGCTAACCTGTCCCTATCCACATTTCATCCCTTTTCCTATTGATCCTGTATTCCATCTCATAAAATTACATCTTTTGAGTTTTTTATGAGGTTGAAATACTGTGCCCCATTTTACCATTAATTGGCATAAAACTCTCTTCCACATTTTATAATCATTTTCATGCACAAAAAAGAAGATAGAACGATCACTTCAAAATATTTTATATTAAAGAAATGCAGGCAAGTAATTATTCTGCAAAGAGATCCCAGATAATAGGGAAAAGAAAAAAGAGAAATGGTGAGATCCTGCCTGGAAACACCATACACACACACACGCAAACCTTACCCTCCCCCCAGATTTTTCTCACAGCTTCTGCATCACTAGTTAATAACTCCACATACTGGTTTTTGTGCATGGAAAGTTAAATGAATCGAGGGTGGAGGTCGGAGGAGGCAATATTGAAACGCAAGTTAATAAGCAACAGAGGATAAGAGCACAGACTTTGAAGTAATAGACCTATTTAGAATGTGGTATCTGCCCCTTCCTAAACATGGGACATTGAGCAAGTAGTTGAATTATTTTTGCATCAATTTCTTATTTATAAAGTGTGGACAATAGGCAGTTCTTGCAAGGATGAAATGAAATAAAACTTAAAAACATTACAACAGTGTCTAGTCTTCCTCAATGTACTCATTTAATATTAGCTGCCATGAAAGAAATTATTGCTAAAATCTTTTTTTTTTTTTTTGGAGAGTTTTTTTTGCTATGGGGAACGTGCGCTCTCCAGAAAGAGAGAGAGAGACAGAGAGATAGAAATCACCCCCCAGGGGGGGGATGGCCATCCCGCAATCCCTTCCCTCCATTCTCCTCTTGGGATCTTGGGCACACACACACACACACATGTGCCTGGTGTGAGTTTAAGCCACCGGGTCCAGGACTTGAACTGCGGTTGACTACGTGGGAGTCCAGCAACATAGCCATTACTCTAACTGCTGGTCCCATTGCTAAAGTCTTGAAACTGTATTATCTAAATGGGCTTGAAGCACCAAGCTCCACACTGTTAACTGGCTTCAAAATGTACAGATTTTTTTTTTTTTATCACATTCAATTTTTCATATCTGTGAACTATTCAGCCATTTCTCAGGGAAAATTTAACAATGTAGGAAGGTCTGTATTGTTAAGCATTGCATTTGGGATGTATATTTGCATACACAGTTGCATAACAGTGTGACTCGGAAACATCATGCCTTTTTATTTTTCAGACAATCCCAGCGAAAACATAGAAAATAATTTTTTAAAAGTTCTTAAGATCAGGGCCAACAAATGTTGTATGGTTACATTGTTTGGCTCCCCCATAGTCAACTGTGTTTCTAGTCCTTGATCTGGCAGCTTAAAACTCACACTAGGCACATATGCAAGCATGCCCAAAATCCCAAGAGGAGAATGGAGAAGTGATTGTGGTGTGGCCATCCCCCCTGGGAAGTGATTTCTCATTTTCTGTCTCTCACTGTCTCAGGAAAGCTCACATGCCTTATAGCAAAAACCTCTATTAAAAAAAAAAAAGTTTTTAAAGGCCTTAACTGCAAATTTCCTTGACCCTATGATAGTCAAGAACTGATTGTTGAGGATTTGCAAAATAGTTAGGTAAATGCAATTTTTCTTCTGCTTTGTTTATCTTATTTCAAGAAAAAGTTTATTTCTTAACCATTGATGATACTAGGCACAATTACATATAAGTAAATTCCATTAGATTTAGATGACTTCTCAAAATATTGTCATTAGAATAATTAGGTAAATATCCATAAGTTTCTTTTGTTCTTAGGGCCCTACTGTTGAAGAGATACTGTCTGAGAACCCGTGAATATTAAATTTGTGAAAGTTTTTTTCTCTCTAAAATACATCATAGTTGGTGTATGTTTATAGTTTCAAATAACAATAGCAATAGAACAATTCTAACTTATCTAAGTTAATTTGAGTTTCAAATGTTGATGTAAAAACTTATAAATTAGAAATAAATGTCTCTTGTAAAATGCAGAGTCCTAAGAAATGACTAATAAGAGAGTTTTTGTAATGTACCTTATTCATGAGATGGGGACTGACTGTACTCCATCCTGTTCTCTTCAAGTCAGGGAGGAAGAGAACAAGGTGTCATAAATCTTATGGAGAAACTTCTCATGCAACTTGGAATATGTGGAAAAAAAGGAGAAAGAACAAAATATTTCTTCACAGTCTCCATCCTCCATATTCCCTCCTTCCTCTTGCCCTATTAGCAGGAGTACCAAATTACTGTGCTTATTAGAAACATTTGTAAAGAGAGTAAGATTCTCATTGGTTTCCTTAGAAATTCTGCTTAATGTCATAACTAAGGTGATTTTTTTTAAAACTCAGCCAAAACAAGGTGTGAATTTGTCCTAGTGTTAAATTGAAATGGGTGATAAATATATCCCCTCCCAGTTTATAGTATTTTGAGTTTTAGAGAAAATGAGAATTTTATTTTATTATATTTTAAAATAATTTCTGAGTGTTAACAAGTAGCAAGACTGACTAGAATTCCAGTTTGTTTTTTCCTTTTTTTTTTTTTTTTTTGTTGTTGTTGTTTCCTATGGACAGACTTGATAAACTGGAGACCCTAAAGCAGAAATACCCAAATTATATTGGCAGGATTTTAGCCTTGTGAATAAATATAATGTTTATAAACCTTAAAAAAAATTCTGAGTAAGAAAACCTGAATATCACTTTATGCTCTTTATATGTGGACCAAAGGTGAATTAATGTCTTCACTATTTATTGCTTTTCAAGTGATGAAGATAAACTACACTTCATTTTCAAGTTAATAACAGATATATAGATAGATAAATAGCAACTGTCAAGGCACCTATTTTGTGCTGATTCGATTCATCTTAAAAAATAGGGAAAAAAAAAGCAAATGAAACTTAAAGTCAGTGGTTCAAAATAATTTGAAAGGAAAATGTTCCGTAAATTACATAGCTCAACATTGTGCCTTTAGCTAAATAGGCGCTTTTTTCTAAATAAAAGACACGGGTAACTTTCCCAGTATAGCTCACTCAGTGTGTGAACTATTCATTAGCGTAAACAATTAGTAAAGATTGGGTTTCCTTGAGAACACTTTTGTTTATTTCCTGGGTAATTATTCCTTCCATTGTATAAAAGCTAAGTCTTTGAATAGATTAGTCCGTGGGAAAACTATACTCTCTCACTTTTTCACTTGAATTGTTCTTCATGTCATACGCATGTTTTGGAATCTTAGACTTTCTTGAAACATACTGCACTTTCACCACAAAGCCACAAGTCAGTCAGAAAGAGGCAGGGATGTATAAGAAAGTAAATAAAGGTAAAGTCTGTCCAAAGCAGCCAGGTGGTGAAAGTATGGAATTCGTGAGATACAAAGGTTCTAGCCCACTATCTGAATTCTCATGTTCAGTGTGGGTTTTGTGTTTTATTTGTTCAAGAAAAAAGAGAGAGAGAGAGAGAGGAGAGAATAAAATATTTCCTCACAATTTTCATCCTCTACATTCTCTCCTTCCTCTGGGCCTCTTAACAGGAGGACCAAAATTACTGTGCATATTAGAAGCACTGAGTACACAGAAAAGTGCATAGATCAGAAATATCCAGATAAGTCTTCCCAAACACACATCTGGGTAACCAAATTCCTATCTCAAGAAACAGAATATTGCCAATATGCCAATGCCTCTTTCATCCTGTGTGCCTTTCCAGTCCATATTCCCCACAGTCAAAACCATAATTCCAATCTCCTACACCACAGATTAGTTTTGCCTTTAAAAACAAACAAACAAACACTTCTAGTAATGCAATATTAATGGGCTGTTTTGGGTTATTAACTTTTTTTACTCATCATTATATTTGGAAGATTTATCCATATTGTTGCACGTAGTTCTTTCTCTTTCATTAGGTTGAAGTATTCCATTGTGAGAACACATCATTATTTCTTTGCTTTTTATGGGCATTTGAAGTTTCCAGTCTGGCTTTTACAAGTAGTAGCACAAATTAATATTCTAGTTCATATATTTGGTATATATAATTTTGGTTCATTTTCCTTGAGTTCAACCTAAGGGTTGAATTACTAGATAACATGATATGCATGACTTAAGATATATTCCATAGGGTCATGGGGTGGCATGATGGTTAAGGCACTGGATCCCACATGGTCACCTTCATGGTTCACGTCCTGGACTCAATGGCTTGAAAAACATACTGAGTTAGAAGATGGTGTAGAAGGGCTCTGTGGATTACATTGCTGGATTGCCACATGGCCACCTGTGGTTTGAGTCCCAGACCCAGTAGCTTAAAAATCATTCTAAGTTTGTGTGTGTGCTGCCCAAGGTCCCAGGAAGAGAATGGAGGAGATGGGATTATGGCATGGTGGAGTGATTTCTCACTTACCATTTCACTGTCTCTGTCTCTGTCTCTCTCAGGCAAGTGCATGTGCCCTAAGGCAAAAACCTTTAAAAAAAAAAAGAGAGAGAGAGAGAGAAAGAGAAAGAAAGGTAGAAAGAAAGAAAGAAAGAAAGAAAAAGAGAGAAAAGGAAGGAAGGAAAGGGAAAAAAGCAAGCAAGCAGGAAAGAAAGAAAGAGAGAAAAAGAAAGAAAACTGCACTGGGCACATATACATGCATTCCCAGAATCCCAAGAGGAGAATCAAGAGGAGAATGGAGGAAAAGAGATTGCAGTGTGGTCACCGTGCCCCTCCTCACCCCAGGAGGTGATTTCCCATTTTCTCTCTTGTTTTTCTCTGTGGTAAGTACATACACCCTATAGCAAAAGGTTCTTTAAAAAGATAGAGAGAGAGAGAAAGAGAGAGAGGAAGAGACTTTGAACTTTTTCCTTTTTTTCATATATCTTTTAGCCAAAAAAAGGGAAAGGCTTCAATTCCAGGCTTTGATTCCTGATTATCACAGAGCCCTTTTATCTGCCTCATGGTACCTCATATCATTGCCTTCTCAACTCAGTTTGGTGCTTATTTTCTGAATTCTCTGTCTGGATCTTGTTATGTTCATTTTTCATTTCCTTTTACCATTGGGCGCAAGTGTCCCAGAGGCCAGGTAGAGAAAACTGAGAGTAAAATCCTGCCTCTCACACAGGTTCGTGATATAATGACACAAGCAAACAGCTGCAGGAAGCAAGTTTTCATATCACTCCATAAAACTCAAAGTATATTTCTATATTTGTTAGGGAAAATCTTACCCAAGGTGGCACCATTCTTTGAGGACACCAAACTAGACCAAGTGTCTGCGCAACTTCTCTCATTTATTAAGTGCCCATGTGATCCTGTCCTCTCTCCTTTGTGGATGTTCCCTGCATAGTACTTGGTTTATAGAGTTCTCTCTATCTCAGAGAAGTTGTTACTGTTAATGGAAGAGCCTCAGTGTGTTCCTGCAGGTCCCAGGACTTGTGAGGGATTCTCCTGGTGGGTCTCTAACCCCAACAGAAGTTAACTTCACAGTGAGAACCAGAAGCCAGGGTGGCAGGAGTATTATTTTGTCAACTGAAGTAAAGTGGCATGGTGGAGGGGAAAATCATGCTTTTGTGTCAGATATGCCAAGGTTTGGATCCCAACTCTACCACACGAGTTCTTTGACCCTATTCAAGTTACTTATTGTTTCTGAACCTCAGCTTTCTCAATTGCATGAAAACCAAGACAAATAATACCTCAATCAGTGATAGATTATAGGATCATAGTATTGTTCTAAAGATTCAATCAGATAATATAAACCCAGTAGGCTTTGGTCCACGGGAGGTTTTCAACAAAGACCTCCTTCTTCTCCATTTCTTAAAATCTTTTTTGGAAGGAAGATCATCTGTCTACTAAAGCATGACTTAAGGAGATGGGGGTTGATGAGGAGCAGGGTTTGAACTCTCTGAGAGGAGACTTGATTGATTTTGAAACACTTGTCTAGAAAATTTTTTTCACTAAACCCATTTCTAACAACTTATGTGATACCCTCAGAAATTCTTTCTGTTAGAATTTTTTCCTCCCTCTAGGTTATATATTTATTTACTTTTATATTTCTTTTCAGTTAGAAGATATTACATTTATTTATTTTTTCAGTTAAATAATCTGGAGTTTGATGTCAGGAAGTTTAATGGGAGAACATGGTCTTAACCACCATAATTTCCAGCCTCTTTATGGACCTTGTAAACTGTTCTCATGGATTTATTTGGATACATTAGTGCTAATACTTTCATGCATCTCTCCCTTGGTGTACTGGAAATGCCTCACTTTCTCCTTCCCAAACTCAGCGTTGTCAGTCAACGATTGTTTTCTCTCTTGCTACTACACACCGTGATTTGATTTGGAAATTGTTACTTCTTCTTAATTGAAGTAAAAGTGACTCAAAAAATTTTAATGTCTTTTGAAGTTTTATTAGATTTTTTTAAGTCAATTTCTTCATGATCATGGAGCATAGGCTCTAGGATTTCATTCCTTTGATGTTTACTGATTTTCTTTTTTTTTACAGCAAATCATTTAATCTTTGAAAGAAGAAAATCTCAAGTGGCCAGACTCCAAGAAAAACCCAGTGAAAAGCAATAAATAGGAATTTCCTCAGGAGTAATTAAAACGTCCCAAGACTGAGGGCTATTTCATAAAATTCAAGGAAAAACTACAACAGACTTATAATAAACCTAAAACTTCAAACCTCCACAGGATCAAAGAGAACTACAAATCACTTAAGTTCCAGCTATTTTAAAACTCAAAACTTTGCACAGGAAATAAACATAATGTAGTCTCTAGATGGTGCTTTTTATGATATACTGCAAGAGATATATTGTGACTGTAAAACTAATGATGATCATAAGGTTTACTCAAGCATCTTGCATGACCAACACGATGTGCCACTTAACAGTTGTTACAATCTGACCTGAGAATTTCCAACCCAGGCTTGGGGATTTCCTGAAGACTAGGTTACCTTAGCAAAGATGTAATTTCCAGAAACCTTAAAACAAAGCTTACCCTTTCAAGAATAGCTTAAACTCCTTCTATGAAAGAAATACCTATTACTGACTCAGATTGAATATAAATATTAAAAAAGGAGAAAGGATCTCCAAACTTTGAGAATGATTTCTGGATGAAGACCCTCCTCATTGGTAGGTCATCTGACCTTCTGTATGGTTTAAGCCACTGACCTACTCCTATTATCTAGTAAGAATGCTGCTGGAATAAGTTTCTTGAGCTCCATCTTCTTGAGACTCATCTCAGAACTGAAGAGCAGAAGTCTCTCCAGAGAATGCTGGTCAATTTGGACCACCCAAAATCCTTAACTTGACAATTGCCCTAAATTGTCATAATCAATAAAAACATTACTAAGCATTGAAGAAGCAAGAAAAGATGATTTATAATGGGAGGAGCAAAAATCAGTCAATATAAACAGATCCAGAAACGACTCAGATGTTGAAATTAGCAGCAGAGTCATGATTAGGGTGGGACAAGTAATGTGCTTAAAGTAGACATTTTATGGAGACACTTATTCTCAGGGTTGTGTAAATGCAGACCCTGAGAATAAATTACCTTAAATTTTGTGCAGTAGGCACCTCACTTGCCTCATACAATTCCAGCTCTAGTTAGCATACAGGGATTTAGAAGTAACCATAATAAATATGCTAATAATAACAGGAAAAGAAGAGAAGGCTGGATAAATAAATATGACATTTTAGAAGAAGTTCCAAGCCCACAAATAACTAAATGAATTCTTAGAACTAAAAATATAACACATAAAATTTTAAAAATACATTGGATAGACTGAAAGGTAAATTAGAGACTATAGGAGAAAGAATTGGTGAAGTTGAATTCAGGACTAAAGATATCCAATCTGATGCATAGACTGATAAAAAGAGATAGTAAGCTTCAAAAACCTCTGAGAAAATGCAAATAAAGCTCCACACTCTGATTAGGCAAGACTGACAGAAACTCCTTTCTTCTCCAAGTGCTTATATTTACGGGTTTCTTTATATTTACTGTAGCAAATAGACACATTCAGCACTAGCTCTTAATGCTGGCAGCAATACTTCTGCATAGTGTTAGAGGGCATTTTTCTCTGGTTTTGTTTTTTTTCATTCTCACCCTATTCTCTTACATGTATCAGGTGATTCTGAGAAAAGTAAGTTTCAAAAAAAATATTCTCAATTTAAAACAGCTAGAAAGGGTTTCTGTTCTGGTAACCAGTAACAAAGTCTAATATTAGTATAATGGGTGTATTAATTCTAGATAGGTTTGTCAGTTTACACAATATTGTTATTTAAAAGATAATTTCATTCTTACAGAATGTGGGTCACCAAAACCAAACCTAAATATGCAAAAAAAATTCAGATATATCTTTTTATTTTCCAAATTATTATGAAAAGAAAATAACTAAAATAGGTAGACAGCTTCACAGGTTCATACAAAAAGTGGTTTATGTTTCTGCTTTTATCTGCTAACTACTGTATTAATAACAACCCTTTTAAGTTGTTGCCATCTATTATATCCCTTATCATAAAAACTGCCAGCAGACTATCCAAATTTCTCTCAATTTATTCTTTTATTACCAATATTGCAATTTATCAAACCAATATCTTAAGCATAATTTGTCTGTGGATTTTTAAAAATATAATATAATGGACTCATTGAAGTACAACAAAGACAAACAACTTGAGGAATGTCATATAATTCTTTAGTTTATGCTTTACACGTGTCTGAATCCATTTGTTAGATGAGCCCAAAAGATCTGCTTGGTCTTAAGTACCTCTTAAATACATGATGAGATTAGATTAATCATTTATAAAAACAACCATTCAAAGTTAACTATACTAGGAGCCAAGTAGTTTAATTTCAGAACTCTTTCCTACTGCATGACTCCTAGGACTAAAGAGCTTCTGGTGCTTTCTAAGGAAATACCAGGTAAACATTTCAACCTAGGCTGTGCCTTTTATAGTTGTGGCCAAAATGTCAAAGAAATGAGTATTGATTGCCTGGGGGGAAGTGGACAGAAGTGCATTGCTCAGTGGTAGTGGATGCTTTTGAGATTTTTCTCTCAGATAATGGAGTCTAACTGTGTTTTTGTGGATTCCTAAAGACCTCATTTTTGTACCAGCTGAGAAGATTTAAAAAATTAATGATATTTAGGTAAAATATACACAGGGAGATGCTTTTGATAGGGGCAGGGCATTTTGTTCTATTCTTTCAGCTTTAGTATATGTAAACAGGGCTTTGATATGGATACTTTAATAAGAATTATATTGGGCCCATTTTAACTTCTAAAGCATTGGTTAAAGGCTTTACATCAGTTATACAGTTTAGTGGCCATAGAGGATGTTACAGTTCATTTGTGGTGCTAGAGCAAAATGCCACTGACTAGAACTAAGAAGATAAATTATGAACAATTGAAATGTAGTTCTTACATTTCGGGAGGTATAACATAAGGTATTGGAAGGTTCAGTTTCTGGTGAGGGCTGCTCACTTTTCTAAGATGGTAGCTCTGACTGCATCTTCTGGAGGAAAACAATGTGTCCACATATGGCAGAAAGGGCAGAAAGGAAAAAGAGACATATCTAGTTCTCTCAAGTCCTTTTACAAGATTGCTAACCCAATGGGGGCTCTGCTTCATGACTTAAACACCTCCTAAAAGATCCACCTCTTGGGACCAGCAGTTAGCGTAATGGCTATGTTGCTGGACTCCCATGTAGTCAACTGTGGTTCGAGTCCTGGACCTGGTGGCTTAAACTCACGCCAGGCGCATGTGCGTGCATGCCCAAGATCCCAAGAGGAGAATGGAGAATGGATTGTGGCATGGCCATCCCCCCGTGGGGGTGATTTCTTGCTTTCTGTCTCTCTCTGTCTGGTGAGTGCACGTGCCCTGTAGCAAAAAAACTCTTCAAAAAAAAAATCCACCTCTTAAAAATATCACATAATCAATTAAGCTTTTCTTTCCTTTTTTTTTTTTTTTTTTAATGTTTTTGCCATAGGGATGGCCTCTCACCAAAGAGAGATAGTGAGAAGGAGTGAGAAATCATCCCTCCCCACCTGGGAGGAAGGGCACACTATAATCCCTTCTCCTCCATTCTCCTCCTGGGATTTTGGACACACACACACACACACACACACACACACACACCTGGTATGATTTTCAAGCTATCAAGTCTGAGACTCAAACCATGTTTGGCCAGGTGGGAGACTAGTAGACTAGTACCATAACCACTATGCTACCTGCTGGCCCTGGTAATTAAGGTTTAACACTTGAATTTTGGCATCCATTCAGATCATAATAGCCTTCCTTTGGCTCCCAAAATGTAAGGCCCTTGTCAAATGCAAAATATATTCATTTCATCCCGATAGTCCCCAAAATCTTTATTCATTCTAACATCAACTTAATAGTCTAAAATCAGGAGTCTCAACTAAATCAGACATGATTAAGACTCTAGAAATTAGTCATTCTTTTTTTTTTTTCCTTTTTTTTTTTTGGAGAGGTTTTTCACTATAGGGCACGTGCGCTCGTCAGACAGACAGAGAGAGACATAGAGACAGAAAGCGAGAAATCACCCCCAGGGGGGATGGTCACACCGCAATCCCTTCTCCTCCATTCTCCTCTCGGGATCTTGAGCACACACGCATACGCGCCCCGTGTGTTTTAAGCCACTGGGTCTGGGACGCGAACCGCGGTCGACTATGTGGGAGTACAACGACATAGCCATTACGCTAACTGCAGGTTCCCAAGAATGAGTCATTCTGATACAAATTGCTCTTCAGTTGTGGAATCAAACAAGTTATGTGCTCTCTTAATACAATGGTGGGCAGGCATGGGATCAACATCCTCATTCCAAAAATATTCCAAAAATCAAATAAGAAAGAAAGATGAGTAAAAGATCCCAAGTCCATCCAAAATCCAATAAGACAATTATTATAATCTAAAAGCTTCAAAATACTCTTCTTTGACTTTATGTCTTCTCATTTGGACACACTGAGATGGAGGTTGGGTTCCCAAGTCACCAAGCAGGCTCACTCCTACATTTTTGCTGTCTGCAGCCCACACCATGGACCACAGGGTTTGGAGTCTTGTTCCTACAAATCTGGAGTTGTACGCTGTGTAGGTCAAAATCTTGGGTATGGCCCTGCTCCTGTGCTTCACTATGTATTACACTAGTGGGGACTTTCTAAGGTGGTCCTAATCCCACAGCTTTGATAGTGGGCATTGCCCTACTGGGAGTTCTCTGTGTCAGCCCCACTACTCTGTGACAGTTTTCTTCCTGGGTAATGAGGTTTTCTGAGGTATTCTTTGAAATCTAGGTGGGAGTAGCCATGCCTCCATAGCTTGTGCACCCTACATGCCTGCTGAGTTCATACTTGCATTCTGTCAAAGCTCACCATTGTGCCCTCTGGAATAGCAGTTTGAGCTGCATTTGGGCCCACTTGACCCACAGCTGGGGTAGCCAAGGATTGCTGAACCAGAATTTGGGGAGTAGATACTAGAGGCAGCCATGGTCTGCAAGCCCTAAGGTCCCATGAAAACCCTGAGTCCCTTTTTTGAAAGCTTTCTGTCATCAAGTTTCTAGCAATCTGGGCCTGTGATGGGATGATCAGCCTCAAAGATTTATAAAATGCTTCAAGAGTCATTCTTCCATTGTCTTGATGAATAACATCTGGCTTCTTTCTCCCCATACCAATTTTATAAAATGGTATCTTGAGCAATTCCTTGACAGTCTCTTCCAAACATGCTTTTCTATTCTTTATAATATGGCCAGGTTGAAAATTTTCCAAATATGTACATTCTACTTTATTTTTAAATATAAATTCCAATTTTAATTAGGTCCTCTCTTTCACAGTTTTCTATGAACAGTCGAGAGAAGCCATGCAGCTCCTTCAACATTTTGCTTAGAGATGTCTTCCAACAGCTGTATTTAAAAAAAAAAAAATTTGAGAGATTTTTGCTGTAGGGTGCATTTGCTCTCCAGAGAGACAGAAAGAGAGAAATCACCCACCCGCCCCAGGGGGGATTGCCAGGCCATCATCCTTTCTCCTCCATTATCCTCTTGGGATTTAGGGCACACACACACACACACACACACACACACACACACACACACACACACATATACACACGTGCCCTGTGTGAATCTTAAGCTACCAGGTTGACTCAAACCACAGTCTACTCTGTGGGAGTCCAGTGACATAACTGCTGCACCATTTTCTAGTCTCTCTACCAGCAATCTTAGTACATTGCTTTATATTCTGCCTTTAATAAAATACTAAGTCATGAACATAATTGCGCCGAGTTCTTTGCCACTTTATATTTAGAATGGACTTTCCTCTAGTTTCCAGTGAGATATTCTTTTCCTCCAAGACCTCATCAAAATGGCCTAATTGTCCCTATTTCTAATAGCATTGTGGTAGACCACTTACATAATCTCTGAGGAGACTGAAGTTCTCTGTGCAGATCTCTTCTGAGCCCTCATCAGAATTACCCTAATGTCTATGCACAGCAATCTTGGAGTTTTCTAGCAAGTGCATACAACTATTTTAGCCTGTAACTATTACCAAAATGCAAAGCTGCTTCCACCTTACCAGGTATTCGTTATAGCATCACTCTACTCTGTCTTAAAGCATTTGTGCTGCTATAATAAAATACTTAAACTGGGTAATTTTTAAACAGCATAAATTTATTTCTTACAATTATAGAGGCCAGGAAGCCCTAGATCAAGGCATTGACAGTGTATGTTTGGTGAGGGCTTCTCTCTGTGCTCCCAAGATGGCACTTTGTTGTTATATTCCCATATGACAGAGGTGGAAGGCTAAATGGATGCAAACATAGTGTGAAATCTCTTATAAAGGCTTTATTCTCATTCTGAAAGAGGAACCCTCATGATCCAATCACCTCCTAAAAAAACCCACCTCTACACACTAACACATTGGTAATAAGTTAACACATATGTGTGGCGGGGAGGATCAGACAGTAGATTCTATGGTCTGACTCTAGTTTCTGGATGACTTAGCCTTAGGTGAGTGATTTTTTTTCTTAGTGTCTTAGACAAAGTGGTCAGAATGACCTTGATAAAAGCTATGAAAGGACTCAAGCCGAAAAGTCAGCCATATGAGTATCTTCAGAGAATACAAGACAGAATTTCAGATACCAGACACTTTCTATTTTGTATTAGCAGTCAAAGATTCAACTAGAGGCACAGACACAATGAGATCACAGAAAATAGGATCTCAGCAGAGTGTGGTCCTGAGGCCCTTTAGAACATCCTATTTTCCCTCAACTGAAAAAGGTGAGGTAAATATTTCTTATATGGGAAAAAGTCCTTAAGGCCTTTAAAGCATGGGTAAGCAGAATAATACTGACTGGTTATAAACTGCAAAGTAGTTGACTTCCCTGTGTTTTACAGAAATTAAGTTCTACCAGGATCTAAACTGCAGAAAACTATTACTCTAAGTTTTATGCTGTTCACAGGGCCATGAGGAAGAAGTTGAAAGGCTAACTTTGGATCCATCTGGCTCTAAACACAAAACTGAAGTGATACCATTCTCCTATCAACAGATCCTAAATTTTCTATGCACAGTCAGTCACATGGCATCCGTTTGTTTGCTGCGTACTATGAAACCAGGTTGTGCCTCTTTAATCTTTTTAATTCAGGTATGTAAGAAACTTTCCTTGATGTTTCTGTAACCCTGAAGAAACTAGACTTATAATCATTGCTTAAAAATTTAGACTGTAGCTACTGAAAAGAATCCCTAACTCTGCTAAATTACAAAGAATCCATCTAAACGTAACTAACAAGAATGAGAAAACTGAGATAAATATTTTACTTTACAAGCTTCTAATACACAAAGAAAAAATAATTTATTTTTGTTATTTAGTTTACTTGGCCTTGGATTTGCAATGAGAGTTGATATCTGACTTTTAATTTCCCTTAGGAATTTGATAAAATGAGTGAGATCATGGTCAAATTTGGGATGTCTCTATTATGTTAGCATTTAATTATTTGAATTTTTAACATTTTTTCCTAATTGTATCAGTTTCATTGTAGAAACTGATAATGTGGTTGATTCAACAGGTTTGGAAATAATTTGGTTGAGACATATAGACTAGAGAGTAAATTATGGAATGGCTTTAGTTTAATTAACAAGATGTTTGAGTCATTTCATAGTTTTCTGTGAGCAATACCTATCTGCTCATCAGCAGTGCCAGGAGTGTAGATAGGTATTGGAGGAGGGACCTCACAAAGTTAATAACAGGATATTCTTGATTCAATCACTGATCTCCTTCCTCAAACTGAATTACCTTTGTCCTGGTTGATCATGGCCCAATCAATAAAGA
Organism: Tupaia belangeri chinensis; assembly: GCF_000334495.1. NCBI lineage: Eukaryota > Metazoa > Chordata > Mammalia > Scandentia > Tupaiidae > Tupaia > Tupaia belangeri. Next base: position 363,462 of record NW_006202498.1, on the reverse strand, counting down.
GAACACACACTGAGAGAGTATAGATGAGGACACTTTCTTCCTCACTCTTCTTGTATCCCTCCTGAGAAAGAAACTTAGTTTTTAACCGCTAGCCTCTTTCTTCTACTAATGAACACTGGTGAAGTCCAGTCATAAGTCTGATTGGCAAATGTGGCCAAAATAATCAGGTAAATTCTATTCAACTACACTTTTCTACTTTCTACAAGTTATTCTTGTCAGAAAGATATTCTGGTCTGCTCCTTCTGGTGTTGATCTCCTATATAAACCTATGGCCCTTCTCCAGTTCAAAATTATTTCCAACTAAATCTACCAAATGGTGAGGTTAGTATTAATAAGCCCATTTACCTAACAAACATAAAACTGTGTTCTCTGGATTATCTTATTTTGGCTTGTATATTAACATTTTATGTTTTTTCTCAAATTATTTAGAACTTGAATGGAGAAGAGGGATTCTGCTTTTGGTCTTTATTTGGAGATCTTACCATCAGGTTTTTATCATTTTATTTTATTTCCAAACTGTGCCAGGTACAGTTACCAAACTATACCTTCACATTTTTAGCACTCTTTTTCCCTGACCTGCAGTTAGCGTAATGGTTAAGTTGCCAGACTCCCATGTAGTTGACCCCGGTTTGAGTCCCGGACCCAGTGGCTTAAACTCACACCAGGCATGTGTGCGTGCATGTCCAAGATCCCAAGAGGAGAATGGAGGAGAAGGGATTGCGGCGTGGCCATCCCCGCTGTGGGGTGATTTCTCACTTTCTGTCTCTCTGTCTCTCTCTGTCTTTCTGGCGAGCGCACATGCCCTATAGCGAAAAAACCTCTACAAAAAATAAAAAAATCTAATAACAAAGATAGACAACTGTGTAGCTATCTTGACACAATTTTATTAACTAGATCGTCCTTTTCTATTGACTTAACAATCTTATCTTTATTATATCATATCACAGAGAGAGAGTTCTGGATAGATGGAAGAAAATATAAAGGAAAGTAGTTTTAAGTTACAGAATGTATTATATACACACTTAAATATATTTATGTATGTGTGCACGTATGTGTATAATGTTTATTGTATTTATTGTGTGTTGTAATCCTTCTTCGTTAAAATACAAAGCATGTTATTACCATCTTGTATTTTTAATCATTCCAGATTATACATTTATACTTAATTTAATAGTACATGACAGTATAGCTTAGCTTTTTCTGTTTCTTCCCAGTTCCTAGCATAGTAAAATCACAAGTTGGTACTTAGTAAATGGTTGTTAAAAGCATTCATGAAAACTATAAAGCTTTACACTAATATGAATTGGTGATATGATTATAGATATTCATGTATTTTTTGATTTTAGAATGTAAGAGAATTGTTAGTGTTTCTTACACATATTAGTTCTTGGAATAAAATGATTTTTAAATCCTACATTGACGAACATAATAAGTTAATAGGCTTGTAACTTCCAAGTTGAAGTCTATATTTGCTCGATTTATCAGTAGGGTTTTTTTTTTTAAGAATTATTTTATTTAACTTTATTTATTTATTTATTTTAATTTAACCAGAGAAGGGCAGAGAAGGAGAAAGTGAGAAACCAAACCACTAGGTCTGGGACTCGAACCATGGTTGGCCATGTGGGAGTCCAGCACCCTTAACCACCACGCCACTTGCCAGCCCCTTGGTAGGGGTTTTAAGAAGAAATGGCAGTGACAAATAGTTCCGTAAGAATCGTTCAACTACAGAACTCCAGTAGATGGTTATATGGGTAGGCAGTGAATTTAATCTGTCAGGTAGGTTGTCTAGTTATGTCTAAAATGGGAGAAAGTAATTTAAATATGTTTTTATAACCATGGATCTATAGAGCTTTCTTGTGAGGGGAAGAGAGTCATCCACAAAGTTTACTTCACAAACAATGAGAGGTGAGATACATCAGTACTCTTAGTGCTGCATGGGAACTGACATTCAGATCTCCATCTATTCCTATCACTCAGAATTTCATAGTAAAAGTGAGACAACTTTTTGGTTTCACCCATCAACATAATGTCCATGCAAGGAATACAGAGTATTTATAATTTTGAGAGTTGTAGTTTTCAGAGGGATACAGCAAAATATTACCACTTCTACACTAGAAGCAGAGGGGTGAAGTTTCCATGAACTATGAAAAGAACAGGAGACAGGAAGTCAGAGACTACCATGGAAGCCTGAAACTAGACCACAAAACATACCCAACACCCACCCCCTAATGATTTATAGGAAAATCCTGGAGAAATGGAAGGATAAATGAAATTCATGGGGCTAGCATATGACATAATGTGTTCATAGCTGGACTCCCATGTAGTCAACTATAGTTGGAGTCCCAGACCTGGCATCTTAAACATGTTGGACACATGTGTGTATGTGCCAAAGTCCCAAGAGAAGAACGAAGAGGAGGGGATTGCAGTGTGGCCATCCCTCCTGGGGGGGTTATTTCTCGCTTTCTGTCTGTCTCTTTTTGTCTGTTTGGCGAGCACACATGCCCTGTGGCAAAAATCTCTCTCTTAAAAAAAAGGAAGAGAAAAGAAATTCTTACAGAGTAGGTGAAAAACAGCAGTATTTTCATGATGTGTATTTGACTCTATCTTTACCTCTATGTTATTTTGGCCTAAAATGGATGTGATCTATCCTTAATTGCTCTATTTTTCCCTTGATAATTTACATGGCTACCAGTTTTGAATGCTAACTTCATGCCTTACAAAACAGCAGGCAAAGTTCATAGGTTATTCATAGTTTTTGTTATTTATTTATTTATTTAGGAGTTTTTGCTATAGGGCATGTGCGCTCATCAGACACAGAGAGACAGAGATGAGCGAGAAATCACCCCCCAGGGGGAATGGCCACATCGTAATCCTGTTTCCTCTATTCTCCTCTCAGGATGTTGCGCACACACGCACATGCACCCAGCGTGAGTTTAAGCCACTGGGTCCAGGACTCAAACCACGGTCAACTACATGGGAGTCCAGTGACATAGCCATTACGCCAATTGCTGGTCCCAATAGTTCATAGTTATTTTGAGCAAATTGGTGTTCCTCTCTCGACTTTCACAACTTTATGTACAAAATATATAAAAGGGTCTTTCTTATTTTTCAATCTCGAATAAAATAATTAACTTGTAAAAACAAGGTGTTTATTATCTGCAATGAAGTGGCACAATAGAATTTCATGGCTAGAATCCAGCTTTTGAAGCATTTTCTTAGGCCAACAGAATTTTCAGGGTTATTATTGTCTAGGTTTATATTTGTTTGATCTTTGCTTTTTTAAAATTTAAATATCTTTAGATGGGCACATGTAGTTTCCAGCTTGACTGAAGTCCCATTATTCTTTTTTTGTGTCTTTCCACATTTATGTGACTTGTCTAGAAACTGAGACATATTTTAGTTTTTTGTGACTACAGAAAAATCTCATCCAGACTCATCTCTGAGGTATAGGGTCTCCCGCAAAGCATTGTTTTCCATTTGAACAATTTGGTATTAGATCCAATCTTTAATTTGAAGCTGAAATCTATTATTTTGTTAAACTTTCCTGTAATCAAGCATACACATACACAAATGCACACACACACACACACATACATAAATAACAGGTAGGAAAAAAAAAGATATGAAGTACCTACAACCATGGAATTTTACTGAAGGTAAAAGTTAATAAACATAAGTCAAATTCTGACAACTATGATTCTCAGCAAATTAGCAAAAGTTGTTTGAGAAAGTGAATATGTTCTTGTCTATAGACGCTTGGCAAAACAAACTTTAATTCTGAAAGCAGCATAATTTTGTCTAAGAACAAGCTTGGCAGAGTGGGTAACACATATGTGCACCATACACACACACACACGCACACACACACACATAAATATGCACAAAGAAAATGAATTTTTCCCAGAAGAGAAAGACTAGAAGGACCACCCTCTCAGATACTGATCTGTACAGTGAAGGAAGAAAAACATATGAAAATAATATATTATCTAACTTTGGGTATAGTGTCTTACATCAGTAAGTTCTTACTACATTTTATAGGATAGAAATGTATTTTCAATGCTTAAATTTAATATACAACGACAATGCCAAAATTCTTATCAGAAAATTGGGTCCAGATGATTCCTCTCGAAAAATAAAATTAGAAACATATGGGTCTCAATGAAAGAAAAATATAGAGAATATCAACTAAGAACCGTTTCTATTAAATCCATCTGCACATGCAGACCACAGAAAGTGAAATTCAGTATGATTAAGCTGGTGTAAACATACACTTAAGAGCATACTTAACAATAGCAGAGAGAAAAGAAGAAAAGGAACAAATTCAGTCATGCCTAGAACAGGGAGGCAGTTATCAAAGCCTCTTGCCTGAAGCAACACCTTATTTTGTAGCTGGGTCCATTCTGTTCACTCAGCTAACACAGGTGTGCAAAACATTTACGCAGAGAAATTCTCAGTTAGTGAGGACATTCTGCCCTCAGTAATTATAAGGTACTGTGTGATGTGGTTGCCAAAAATGAGGCTAGACAAACCAGAGACAAGACTCTTAAACAGATCCCCTAAAGAGTAAGTGAAACCCAAGGAAATAAGAGAGTCTAATTTTACATTTTAAGGCCTCATTTATTAGAGACAAAAGAACTCCTGGATCTTGAAAGCTGATATGATCATTTGGCTTTTCTTTTTTCTGAAGTGAAAATAATCTTATGGAATACAATGTTACCAAAGAAATATAAATAATTTCAAACAGAACCCATGTATACTTTCTCAGTTTGTCTTGATATCCAAAGATACTGCTAAATTATTTATTAAGTAAAATCATAGCTCCATAAAACATTTTTGTAAACATTCTAAAATTCATAAATATTACTGTCCTTTTCACTCCAGTTCCCTTTCTCTTACAAGAGTAGTATACCCTTGCCCACTCTACCCCCTATTTAGGTTTTATAAATAACCTCAATAACCAAATTCAAAGATGACAACGGTCTTATTGAGAAGAGTGTTAAAATGGTTAGAATCATGAGACCTGCTGATGATGTAAGGTTATGCTGCTAGACGCCCACATAATCAACCACGGATTGAATCCTGGACCTGGTGGCTTGAAACCCATGCTGAGCATGTGTGTGTGTGCCCAAAAACCCAAGAGGAGAATGGAGGAGAAGGGATTGTACCATGACCATCCCTCAGGGGGGTGATTTCTCACTTTCTGTCTCTGTCTCTCCAGCAGGCACATGTGCCCTATAACAAAAATCTGTCAGAAAAAAAAAAAAAAAGTTTACAGTCATTTCCTAAAAACCAAGATCTAATGGGGCTAATGATAAATATCAAAACAACAATTCATATTACAGATGCAGTGTTTATTGTCCTTTATTTCATCCTTGGAATAAAAATATTAGTAGATTTTAGTTTCAACTTTTTTTTTCCCCCTATGAATTCTGAGTTATAGAAGAATAATGGAATCTCCAGTGTGGATATTAATTACTTTTTCAGAAAAATCTAGTATTGAAATCACACAAAACTGGGACCAGCAGCTGGCATAATGGTTACATCACTGGGCTCCCATGTAGTTGACTGCAGTTTGAGTCCCAGACCCAGTGGCTTAAAATTCACACTGGGCACTTGTGCATGTGCGTGAGTGCCCAAAATCTCAAGAGGAGAATGGAGGAGAAGGAACTGTAGCCTGGCTCTCTCCCCAAGGGTTGATTTCTTGCTTTCTATCTCTTTGTCTCTCCCACGAGTGGGCACATCCTTTAGCAAAAATCTCTCTAATTAGCAAAAATCTCTCTAAAAAGAAAAAGAAAAAAAAAAGAAATCACATGAAACTCTGCTATGAACAATGGTTTTGTTTTGTTTTGGTTTTGTTTTGTTTTTAATTTGGCAGAAGCTGTGTTTGCTTTTGGAGTGAAACAGAGAGAAAGTGTGAAAGCCCTTGATGTGGGTATGGTCATATTGCAATTCCTTCTCCTCCATTTCTCCCTCCTTTTGAGATTTTGGGTATGCATGCATGCACATGATCCTGGCACATTTTCCAGTCACAGAGTTGGAGACTCAAACTGCATAGTCACCAATAGGAGAGCTGACGGCCTTAACCACCAGACTACCGACTGGCTCACAACTAAGTTTTGAGACCGTTGATTTTTGTCACAGGTAAAGGAGAAGTACAGTCCTAGTGAAAAGCATTAGGTGTCCTATGTAAAAGCAAGAGGAAGTGGACCAACATCTGTTACCAACTAGGAAAACAAACAAAAAATAACAGAAGATACTACAAGTATCTTACTGCTTAGCCTTCTCTTCTCATTCTCTACAAATCTGGGCATCGATTATGTTACAGTTCTTTAACGTTTATCTCTTCATATGCTTAGTCCTCTAGAACCCTTAGTCTTACTTTAATTGAAAGAAATGTATTTCTGGCTATTAGGAATAGCTGAGAGCCAAAAGCTTTTGGACATTATACTGTGACCTTTGTCTTGTTGCATTTCTCACTGTGGAACAAAGAGTCTGGGAGTTAGGGACTGTTTTTCCATCTAGACCACATTTCAGGTGTCCCAAACCATGAAATTACCTAATCATACAGCCTTAGTCCACTAGTAGATCCATGAAGATTTCTTGCCAGGTCCATGCTCCAAGGGCAAACCTTCATTGTAGATAGTTGTAACCCAAAGCTTGAAAGATGGGCAAGTGGCGGCTTTTTGCTTGGAAGGAGGATGTGAGCAGAGTGTCAAATTCTGCCTTGTTTTTTCTGGATACATTTAAGTAAAGTCCTTTTGGGTGGTGTGTGGAACTGGGTGGAACCATCGGTTAGGACTTCCACTCACTCTTGTCTTGACCTCCCAAATGTTAGAGATGGGTCAGTTGCAGGCTGTTTTTTATTTGGTAAAAATTAAAAGTGGTAAATTATAAAATGACTCTTGCTCCCTATTCTCCCTCACTGACTTATGAATTTATTTTTCTGACATATGAGTCAGTAGAGATGAAAATGCTATTTTTTTCCAGCCTATGTGTGCTAATATCTGTCTGAATAGAAGGTACAGGGTGTCCAGTTACCAATAGGATCACTTACCATCCTTGGCACAGCAGGTAGAAACTGAGCACATATTCCAAACAGATATCATTGTACAGCAATTAGGCCATATGAAGAGCTTAAGTGCAACATTTCACAGAGTTAACCATTTCTAGGAAAAGTATTTTATTTAGGTTAAACTGAGAACCGTGAAACAGATAAAACTAGAAAATACGTTCCCAAAATTTCACTCACAAGTATATGTCTTTCCTATTGTCGTCTATTTATTTCTTCCATGAGTGAACAAGACAGAGAGGCAGAGAGATTATGCTCCACAACTGGGTCTTGTTGTTGCAATCCACCCCCCGCCCCCAGTCCTTGATCATGACACACACATGCCTGGCATACACAGGGATATGAATCCAAAACCTTCCCATGTGGGTCAGCCTTGTAGAGTGTCACATTTTACTGCTACACCAACGTCTGGGCTCCATATGGCTTATTATCTACATTTTGCACAGTTCATTAATATTTTCTTCTTGAGAAATGTCATTTGGCTTTGGCAGCCTACTCCCTATTCATTCTCCTCTCACTGTCCTGGGTATACCCTCTCATCTCCTTTTCCATTTATCCTGTATCTTGACAACTTCTCAATTCTCGAAGAGAAAAATCGAGAGAGGCAAAACATTTAAGGGACACAGAAGCAGAGAGTTGTCGGTTGATGACAATGTGTATGATATCTTCAACTGAACTGGTATGAAGTGTATTCATGTTGGGTAAATTCATCTTTATAAGCTGTAGTGACGTACAGCAATTGAATGTATAAAATAAATTAAATAATAAATTTTAAAAATTAGGAAAATTAAAAACATAATAATAAATAAATTATTGGGATCTTCTAGGACTCAGCTTTTAAGTCTTACCTCCATCTACAAGTTCTCCACAGAGGAGCTCATTCAATCTCATTGTTTTAAAAATGATCTTTAAGCTGATAACTCCCAAGTTTATGTTTACATGCTGGATTTCTTCTCTGAACTCAAAATGTATTTCTCCAAAAGTATACTCAGCATATCCACTTGCATGTATAAAAAGTATCTCAAATTTAATGTATCCCATTAAGATTCTATTTCAACCTCCCAAAAAAGCCTGCTTCCATTACATTCCTTCTTGCTTCAACTTTATTTTGCCAGTTGTTCATGTTTAAAAAAAAAAAAGCCCTTGGGACCAGCAGTTAGCATAATGGCTATGTTGCTGGACTCCCATGCAGTCAACCGTGGTTTGAGTCCCAGACCCGGTGGCTTAAACTCACGCCAGGCACAGGTGCATGTGTGCCCAAGATCCCGAGAGGAGAATGGAGGAGAAGGAATTGTGGCATGGCCATCCCCCCTGGGGGGGAGTGATTTCTCACTTTCTATCTCTCTGTCTCTTTCTGTCTTTCTGAGGAGTGCTTGCGCCTGATAGCAAAAACAAACAAACAAATAAACAAACAAAAAAAACCTAACCTTTAGAACCATTCCCAACTTCTCTTTTTTTCCTGAAATTTTCAACATTATTTTCAAAATATATCCAAAATCCAACATATTCTCACTACCTTTCACAAATACCTTGTTTTTATAAATTTCTGTCACCAAATGCTTTGACTATTGAAAATTTTCCTAACTGTTCTTTATTCATTGATCCTTGCCCTCTACAGTCTACTCTCAAAATTATATGAAAGCATAATTCAATACTACTCCTTGCTTAAAACTCTCCTGGGAGACTATATCTCACTCAGGGTACAAGAAAATATCCTTACAATGGTTTTCAAAGCACTATGTAATCTTGTTTTCTTTTTATCTCTTTTTCTTTCCTGAGTGTCATCTTCAGTGTTATCAATTCTTTGCATTTGTAAGGCCCAGCCATGGTGGCATAGTTGGCAGGGTGTCTCCATGCAACACTGAGCCACATGGGAGGCCTGAATCAATGTGAACATTTCAAGTGTGCCTGCCCTAACTTCCTCGAAATTGTTTACCACTATGTAACATAGTATAGACATTATTTCATTATTCCCCTTTTCTGATGAATATCTTCATTATTTATCTGGAAGTTGAGAAGGATGGAATAAGGCTAAAGTAGTCACTGGTAAAGAAAGAGGGGTTGTTTACCTGTGTGGTTCCATGGTGTTTTTGTTTTGACTAGTTTTACACAGGATTACAGAATGGTCTTATTCTGCCACAATTGCCTACTCACAGAGTGACCTCATCTAATATGGGTATTTTAAAATTGTTTATGTTAAATATAGGGGACATGACCAAAGGGATAGAGCCAGACCAGCTACCAAAGATCAGCACTAGTTTTTTCTTTCTGAAGATCAATATGTATAAGGTATCATTTTAATAAAAATATATCATAGACAAGGCAAATATAAGTAAATCATAAATATATTGTATATATGTGCTATACATGTTTGGGGAAATATGTGTAAGTGTATGAAAAATAGTAGGGAGAAAAAAACACAAAACTAATTATAAGCATTAGCTAGTGGCATAAGAAAAGTGGAAAAAAACATGAGCAGAGGACAAAAAAATCGATCAAGTTTTTTACTAAATACCTTTGAAATTCTTCACTGGTTATAGTGATCATGTATGGGTAAAAGTTACACATCTGAATGAGAAAGCTAATATAAACTGAAGACAAAAATATACAATTTGTAGTCAAAGAATTTAATTATACTGTGTGATCAGGAATCCCCACGTTTTTCATAAAACCCAGGTGTTAATAGAAAAGAAAAAAGTGATAGGAGAAATATCATATTAAAGATCTCATTGGACCTAAAGTATGAAAGAGAAAGTTACCTGGGTCTGGCAGGTGGTGTGGTGCCTAAGGGCACTGGACTCCCACATGGCTGACCATGGTTTGAGTCCTGGATCTGGAGGCTTGCTGTCTCACTTTCTCTCTCTCTCTGACTCTCACTCTTTCTGCCAGATTGTTTCCATTTCTTAGAAATTGTGAATAAAGCTGCAATAAACATGGATGTGCAAGTGTCTTTCTGCTATTTTCCATCCCTTGGGTAAATATCAAGGAGTGGGATTTCTGGATCATATTGGCAGTTCTATTTGTAGGTTTTTGAGGAAACTCCATTTTGTTTTTCAAAGTGGCTATACCAATTTATATTCCCATCAGCAGTTTAGAGGAGTTTCCTTTTTATGACAACCTCACCAGTACTAGTCATTCTTTATTTTCTTGTTCAAAGCCACCCTTACTGGAGCCAGGTGGTATCTTATTGTGATTTTGATTTGCATTTCCTTTATGAGAAGATATATTGAACATTTTTTTATATGGATTTTGGTCATTTGTTTGTTTTTCTTAGAGAGTTATCTGTTCAACTCTGCCCATATTTAAATTGTGTGTGGTGAGTTGTTTATGTTCCTTCTATATATTGATTATCAATTTCTTATCTGAAGCATAGTTTGCAAATGTTTTCTCCTATTCTGAGGGTTGTCTCTTCACTCCAGTCATTGTTTCCTTTGCTGTGTAGAAGCAGTCTAGTTTGATGTAACTCCACTTGTCTATAATTGGAATTGCTACCTGTGCTTTAGGAGTCTTATTTAAGAAATCTTTGGTGACTAGCAGATGGAGTTGTAGTTAAGGCACTAGACTACCAAATGGTTGGTCATGGTTTAAGTCCTGGGGCCAATGATTTGAAAATACTGCTGAGTGCAATGCCCAAAATCCCAAGAGGAGAATGGAGGAGAAGGGAATGTGGTGTGGCTGTCCCCCCGAGAAATGATCTCTCACTTTCCCTTTCTCTATCTCTGTCTCTCTTGCTCTCTCTGGTGAGTACACTCTCCCTATGACAAAAACAAAAACAAAATCAAAGAAGAAAAAGGAAATCTTTGCCTACCCCAATGTATTCAAGTGTTTCCCTTTGTTTTCCACAAGTCAACAGGGCTGAGACTTGAATTAGATTTAGCCATGTAGGACCCATCTCCTTTAACCACTAGACTAAAGGACTGGAAAGTAGTTTTATAGATTGAGTTTTTTTTTTTTTTATTTAGATCTTCAATCCATTTTGAGTTGATTTTTTTAAATGGTGAAAGATAAAGGTCTAGTTTCATTTGTCTGCAGGTTGATATCCAGTTCTACCAGCACCATTTGCTGAAGAGACTTTTCTCCCTGCAGTAGATTGTTTTGTGCCCTTTGTCAAACATCAGTTGATTGTATGTTTTAGAATTTATTTCTGGATTCTCAATTCTATTCTATTGGTCTATGTGTCCATTTTTTGTGCTGTTAGCATGCTGCTTTAATATCAAAGCTTTGTAATATATATTTTATTTCTCAAAAATCAACTCAAAAACAGGATTTGAGTGCAAATAATTACTGTGAGAAGCAATTCCAGGTAACACCACTAGTGAAGTGGACAAATGAGACATGAAAAGTACAAGATCCTATGAAAGTATATTATCGAATCACTTACCACCAAGGGAAACTGGAACTCTAACACTCTAGAGAAAACAAGATTATAATATGGAACTCACATGAGCATTTCCAGCTCAGGAACAAGGAAGATGAGTGACGCATATGTCACTTCCTGAGAACTGTTTGCAAGGAGCCTAGGAAAAACTTCATCTAGAGGAAAAATAAGTAAACCAACAGCTCTAGGAAAGAGTTGCAAGTACTTGCACCTAGTAACCCTAAAAGCTAAGGGACAATGCCACAGAGATTTGTGTATAGCATTAATTGCATTTACTTGAACCTGTTAAAATTGTTAATTATATATTTTTTTTATGTTAAGTTCAATTTCCAGGATAATCTTGTTATGTACTTAAAGCTTACTATAGATTGCTGACTAAAGTTTGCTAATAATATTTGTCTGATATTTTGTCTCTACATTTATGAATATGATTATACCAGGTAAATATTCATCATTAAATGATATAGTTTAGTTTTGCTTATTTTTAGATTTTTAAGAAATAATTTATTCTTTTTTTCTTTCTTGTATTTCTACATCATGTTTTTACAGCATCATTACACACCCACATAAGCGAACAGTTTAACTTGCATGTTCTTTGAATATTTGGTAAAACTTGGTCATCTAATCTGGAACTAGAATGTTTTTGTGAATATTTAACTAATTCATTTTTTAAAATTTTATTTATTCATTCATTTATTTTAATTTGATCCGACACACATGCACACACACACACACACACACAGAGAGAGAGAGAGAGAGAGAAAGTGAGAGAGCAAGCTGACAGATTTGAAACTCAAATTATGGTCAGCCATGTAGGAGTGTCCAGCACCTGAACCACCACACCAACTACTGGTCCCCTAACCACTTCATTTTTAAAAGTGTCATAGGGCCAAACGGAATTACTATTTCTAATGGCATTAGTTTTGATAACTTATTTGTCCTGTTTTAACTTTCTTACTTAGTTTAATGCATACTAGTAATTTGTACACTTTTATCCTTCACAATAAACCATCTTATGACACTTTCAACTCAATTTGCCCTACCGACTTTCATGCTATTATTATCAAGTATTTTATTTCTTTATTTATGTTCTTCAACTTTATGAGGTTTTAAATTATGTTTTACTCAACTAATGATTAAATTTAACCATATATATTAAATAGTCTTTGCCTCCACTTATAATAACATTAATAAGATATTTTAGGTAAATTTCACAAAATATAGAATACAATATATGTCATTGAATGATATGTACAGAAATAATAATGCAAAGAGAATGCAAAAACTTGAAGTCATGGTTATGAGAAACGAACAAATAGGGAAGGTATTAAGACTTGTATCATTATGTTTAATCTGTTTAGCTGGCTATCAAGCAGATTTGTCCTTGTTTTAAATCACTTTATATGTAAGCTTATTTATAAAATACTAAAATAATAAAACCTTTGAAATTACAATTAAAAATTTAATTTACTTGGGGACAGCAGGTGGCATGGTGGTTAAGATGCTGGACACCCACATAGCCCAACTGCCATTCAAGTCCCAGACCTGGTGGCTTGCTTTCTCAATCTCTCTCTCTGGTGAACTCACATGCCCTATAGAAAAATTTTAAAATAATAATAATAATAAATGAAAATTAAATAAATAATTAGTTTTAAAAATTAGCTTATTAATGAGGCCAGTAGATGATATAGCAGTTACATTGCTGGACTACCACTACCACATGGCCAACTGTTGTTCGAGTCCTGGGCTTGTAGTTTGAAACTTATGCCGGACTCATGTGTGTGCATGTGTACCCCAGATCGTGGAAGGAAAGTGGAGGAGAAGAGATTGCAGGATGACCATTCCCTCCTGGGGTTAGGGGGGTGATTTCTCACTATCCCTCTCACTGTCTCTGTCTCTCTCTTTCTCCCTAAGTACATAGTCCCTAAGGGAAAAAAAAAAAACTCTTAAAAAAAAAAAAAGAAAAGAAAAACAACAAGCAAGAATAAGATTTTACAAAATCATGTATGCCAAAAGACCCAAACTAAGTACCTTAAAGAGGTATGTGTTAGATTGTAAAATATAACAACAAAACTTAATTTTCATAATGTTTTTTCCATGAATGATATATGGTCATTTATTTCCTTATAGATTTCCTGTCTGCTTGTTCTATCAATTACTGAGAGGATTATCATGATCACTAATTATAATCATGAATTTGTCTATTTCTCTTACAATTTCTATTGATTCATTTTTCATGTCGTTTTATATGTTCTATTGTTAGTTACCCACACATTTATAATTGTTATGTCTTCTTGACAGAGTAACACCTTTAATTACAAAATTACCTTCTTTTTCCTAATAATATTCTTGCTCTGAAAAATTTACTTTATTTCATATTGATAGAGTCACTCCAGATTTATCACATTAGCATTAATATGATATATGTATTTTTATATTAGTTTTAACCATTTTTTGGTTTCTTTTTGGAAAGGTTTTTGCTATAGGGCGCGTGCGCTCGCCAGACAGAGACAGACAGAAAGCGAGAAATCACCCCCCCAGGGGGAATGGCCATGCCACAATCCCTTCTCCTCCATTCTCCTCTTGGGATTCTGGGTGCGAAAGGCACACGTCCCCGTTGTGAATTGAAGCCACCGGGTCCGGGACTCGAACCACAGTCAATTACTGGGAGTCCAGCGACATAGCCATTATGCCAACTGCTGGCCCCGAGTTTCAACTTTTATCTTTAGAAAATGAATTTCCTATAGAAGACATGCAATTTGGTTTTATTTTATAAAAATCCAGTCTGGCAATCATTAACTTTTAATTAAATAGTTAAGCCATTAACATTAATGTGATTATTCATATGTTTGAGTTGAAATTTACTATCTTGCTCTTTGTTTTCTATCTATCCTGTCTATTCTTTGTTCTTTATTTCTTCTTCCTGTCTTCGTTTGCTTTAATAAAGTATTTTTTTTATTTTTCTGTTTTATAGTTTTAAAAAATGTTTTCTATAGGATGCATGTCTTCTCAGTAGAGAGAAAGAGACACAGAGAGAGAGAGAAAGAAAGGGACCCCTTCCCCCATGGAAATGGCCACAAGGCAGTCCCTTCTCCATTCCCCTCTAGGGATATTGTACGGTAGACTACGTGGAATCTAGCCATTTTAACCATTGGCTGGCCCTCTTGCACAGTTTTTATTTGCTTGTCAGATATTCTTCTGCTTTACTTTTCAGTGATCACTTTAAAGTTTACAGTTGTGTTCTCTTTATCATAATACCCTTGCAACCGTGTGTACTTTCTCTACCCCTTTCCAGATTTGTGCTATTGTCACATATTTGATTTCTGCATGTTATAAGTACACAATACATTCTTACTATTTTAATTTTCAACAGTCATTTCATAACCATTAGAGATATTAAATAAAACTTTAAGATCTTTCATCATCACTCACATATTTATAAACTCCATTTCCCTCCATTCATTTGTGTAGACTTCAATTTCCACTGGGGATTATTTTTCTTATTTCTTTAACATTTTTTTAAGTGGTAGCCTACAGAAGGTTGAGTCTCTTGATTCTTGTAGCCATGAAAAAGAATATAATTAGCCTTTATTTTTAAAATTATACATAGGCAATATATTTCATATTTTCAGGTAAAATTTAACTGTTTAGTTATTAACGATTCTACTTACTCCATGTTATTTTGTTTGATTTTCATTTTATACCCCTGTTTATTAAATACATTATCCTTATCCCCATTCTTAATTTCTTTTGTTTATATTTTAAAAATTCAAATGAAAGCAGTTTTACGAGAAAAGTGTTTTAATTCTGGAGAGCAATTGAATTGTTTTGTAACTCCTTTAAAAGATTACAATGCCTTAGGAGATAATATTGCCTATCTAATTACATTGCTCTATTAAATTATATTATGCTTCCTTGCCGAAATAATTATTACAGATGTTTTAATTTAATTACTTTTATTTTTTTAATTAGAAACTTTTTCTAATTAAATAATTTTTAAAAATTGTCAGATTAAGTGTGTGCTTGCCATAGAGAGGCGGGGGAGGTGGGGTGGGAATGAAAAAGCACCAATTGAATGGTCATGCCAAAATCACTTCCCTTCCATTTTTCCCTTGTTTAGAGATTGAGTCATACACACCCATGCTTCGTATATGTGTGTTTTTGTTTTTGTTTTTTGAAAGAGTTTTTTGCAATTGGACACATGAGACAGAAAGCAAGAAATCACTCCCTAGAGGGGATGGCAACACCACATTCCCTTCTCCTCCATCCTCCTCCTGAGATTTTGAACACATACGCACACAGGCATGCCATCAGTTTTAAGCTGCTGGATCCAGGACTCAAACCACAGTCAATTATGTGGGTGTCTGGTAACATAACCATTATGCCATCTGCTGATCCCACTTGATGTGTTTTTCAAGCAGCTGAGTCTGGGACTCAAACTGCCTAGTCGGTCGTGTGGGAGCCAGACACCCTAATCACCATACAACTGGCTAGTCAGATTTTTTTAAAAATCAAATATTCCTTTATGGAGAGAAGATAAACATTTTTTTTTTTAAAAAATACAACACAAATCCATTTTTATTCATTTACGTTTCATTATTTTAAATCCTTGAGGGGTACAGCATCACACGAATTCTGTGTCCAACGGCCTTAGCAGGAAGGTTGCTTCTGAATTTGGCTCAAACCATGCCACTGTTTCCATGGGCACGGGTAACCTTTCCCCAGATTACTCTGGTTTTATTTGCTTTGCCACCAGGAGTCACCGTGTTGTTTTTTTGCTTTGTATACATAAGCACACCTCTTTCCTAAATAGAAATCTGTTTCATCTCGTGCATAAATACCTTCAATTTTAAAAGAACTGTGTGCTCCCTTTGGTTCCTGAGACCCTGCTAATAGCCAGCAAAAATGGTGTTGGATCACAGCCTTCCAGACATAGTTGCCTTTTAGAAGTCCTGTTCCCAGCAGCCTCCACAGGCTCCAAGATGGCAGAAGATAAACATTTTGAAATAGCATTTAATATAATTACATACGATAAAATCACCACTGTTTTCATAAGACAGGAGAAATTATTAATAAAAGTGCAATTATTAGAAAGAATATATTTATTTATATCTTTCATTAAAAGTTTCATAAACTGAATCTTAATCTCTCTCTCTCTCTCTCTGTCTTTCTTGCTATGCTTATGCAAGTCATCTGGGTGACTTTAAAATAACAGGAATATAGAAGATTATCCTGTGATTTTTTTCCCCCTTTAGATCAAAAAGCACTTTTTATTCTAATTATCTAGAATGGCTACTAGATAAATTTTCTCTAAGCTGATGGTGGTCATTAAAGTGGGAGAAATTACTCTTTTCTTGACATTCGTATGTTCTCAGATTTGTGGTTACAGAGAAAATTCAGGCATATATGTTTGCATAATAAATACAGTCTTATTTTATCTAGGTGATATTTTATTTGAGTTCATTTTCTCTCTGTAATTAACTTTGAATTGATATCATAGAGACTAGAGTGATTCTAAACTTAAATATGACTCTAGAAATAAGTATGAATACTCTACCTGGCTATTATTTTTGAAACTTAAGCTGGTTTAGGTGTGACTTACTAAGCTCTTCCAATACTGTTAGACTGATATTTACAACACCTGTCAGTGCTCCATGTGCTGCATTCTGGTGAAACATGTCTGTTGCTTAGTGTTGCACATCCCAACACACCGCCTACCTCCCTTCAGGCATGCCATATAAATAAACACAATAAAACAAAGATGTCTAATTATTTTCCAAAGATGTAGCAGAAGAAACAAATATATCCCCATCACACAAAAGGAAAGAAATGAAATGTTATTGGACTGGCAAATAAATATGCAGGCCAGTGCCCCCAAACACTACCCACATTATTTTAAAAATCTTAACACTTCATTAAACTAACCTGGATCTTTGGTTCCCCCATCACGATGGTAACAATAGACAATATTCTGTTTATAGGACTGGATATTAGATATATGAAACTATATTTAATTTAAAAACTCAACCACCAACAGTATCTTCCAACATTTTTATGATACTCATTATTGGACTGACAAATACAAATACCTCAGGATAGCATCTAAAGACAATAAAAGATCAAGAGGTGTTGCTCATAAAAGTAAACTAAATTCTAATACTAAAGAAATAATTTTATTAGCTAGTCACATATCCTTTCTACATTGAATATTTTAAGTCCAAAGTGATAGTTTGGATAATGGTTTATTCCATAGAGTTTCACATCTAAGAATTAGATGTTGGGAGGTTATGACCTAGTGGGTGCTGATTTTATTAGGGTGATTGCATGAGGGAGGCCACAGCCTGTGAATAAATTAAATGGATCTCTCCAGACCCAGGGAGTTCTAGTTCTCATGGGAAGAGGTTAGTGCTCAGGAGAGCTCATTGCTGTAAAACAGGGAGAGCTGCCTGCAGCTATCGAATGCTCTCTACATCTGTCTGTGCTTCCACTGACCTTGTTGTAGGCTGGCCTTTGGACCTTCCAATTACAGGAGTTGTGAGTAAATAAGTCCCTATTTATTTATAAAGTACCCAGTCTGAGTTATCTCTGTTAGCAATTCAAAAATAGACTAAAAATGATTATAATAAACATGTTGGAAGATACTGTTGGTGGTTGGGTTTTTTAATTAAATATAGTTTCATATATCTAATATCCAGTCCTATAAACAGAATATTGGCTATTGTTACCCATTGTGATGGGGGAATCAAAGATCCAGGGTAGTTTAATGAAGTGTTAAGATTTTTAAAATAATGTGGAGGGGTGTTTGGGGCACTGGTTTCCCACAGGGCAACCACGGTTGGAGTCCTGGACATGGTGGCTTGCTTTCTCACTTTCCTTCTCTCTCTCTCACTCTCTAGTGAGCACATGTGCCCTATAGCAAATTTTTAAAAAATAATAAAAATTAAATCATTCTTTTTTTTTTTTTTTGAGAGGTTTTTGCTATAGGTCACGGGCGCTTGCTGCCAGACAGACAGAGACAGAGAGACAGAAAGTGAGAAATCACCCCCCAGGGGGGATGGCCATGCCGCAATCCCTTCTCCATTCTCCTCTCGGGATCTTGGGCACACACACACACGCACCTAGCGTGAGTTTTAAGCCACCGGGTCCAGGACTTGGATCACGGTCAACTACGTGGGAGTCCAGCGACATAGCCATTACGCTAACTGCTGGTCCCAAAATTAAATCATTCTTGAAAATAATGTCAGGGGACCAGATGATGGCACAACAGTAAAACATAACTCTCTATAAATCAGTTCCACATGGAAAGGTTTTTGGTTCAAGTCATGAGACCTTACTTAGTATACTGGGCACATGCTTGCCCATGATCCTTGACCGACTGAGGCTGGGTAGGAATCATATCATTAAGATCCTTTTGGGGTGTGTTTTCTTTCTTTCTTACTAATAGAAAAACTAAGGTTAAAAAAAATAATGTTAACATCACTTCTTTTATGCATAACTAATTTTGATTTGAACAATAGATATAAAGAAACAATACAAAATTTTCGTAGAACAATTTTGATGTTTCAGAAAGAATAATTGGGTTTCTCTGTATTATGTTTGCAACCCTCAACATTAGTAAGTATACATTGTCAAAGGAATGCTTTAAAAAGCAACAGAATATGAAAGATATATACCCCATGTGATCTGAAAGTATAGCTAAGAATACATTATTTTATATTTTTTTAAAAAGATGGAGAACTCAGTACTAGATTTTATTTTGTTACTACATAATTAGTATCTGCACAGATGCTTCTAGAAAAGATATAGATTGGAAAATTTAATTAAGGAAAGCTTAATGCTTAGTAAACATTGATAAATAATATCATAGTACATGATATAAAATATTGTGCAAATCATCTTATTGATAACCCTTGAAGTCATTAATACTTTAACCTGTATTATTAGTGTTTATAATCATTAAAAGCAATGAATATTGCTGTGTCATTGGATTAGGGGAAAATTAATTTTTTCCAAGAAAGCTTCACCAATTTAAATAATTTTCTTCTTCTTCTTTTTTTTTTTTTCAAGAGAGGTTTTTGCTGCTGTAGGGCACATGTGCTTGACAGAGAGACAGAAGGTGAGAAATCACCCCCCTCCTCTTGCCCTGCCCCGCCCCGAGGATGGCTGCACTCCAGTTCCTTCTCCTCCATTCTCCTTCTGGGATTTTGGGCACACAGGTACACACGCCCAGCATGAGTCTCAAGCTGCTGGCTCCAGGACTGAAATTGCAGTCAACTATGTGGGAGTTCAGCTACGCAACCATTATGCCATCTGCTGGTCCCAACAATTTTCTTATTACACAAAGTTAATTAGGTGCTTTTGACTCAGTCTGTGAGGACCGGTGAGGAGGAGTAATGGTGTTATATTCTATCTACAAACTTATTAGAATCACAAGGTGTCTTTAGTTCTATTGCACAAAACTTTCATTTTCCATTTTCCATCTCTCTTTCAAGTTACTATCATCCTATCCTGCTCAATGTTTCCAAAATTAGTGACTTGGATCATCCTGCTATGAGTTGAAATAGATATTTAACCAATTGTAACCAGTAAAAACTCTGGGAAAAAAATATCAATATTATGGTTAATTATTTTTTAAAAATATTTGTAATCACCAGAGAGAGAGACAGAGAGAACGAAGAGAGAGAAAGCACTCTCCAAAGAGCTGTGGTCATGCCTCAGTCCCTTCTGCATTTCTCAATGTAGGAATCCAGTGCCTTACCATCACACTTCTGACTGGCCCCCAGTAACATTTTTCTCTGAAGCTTTATGTTGAAATATTTACTTGAAGATTTATTTTATGTAGTTAATTGAATTATATCAGCAATTCAACGCTAGAGAAATCATTCTGTAAAAATATGCACCGACTCTCTTTTTTTGTCTGGATCAAGCCTGCACTCGGCGAGTTGGTAAGGCATATTTGTTGTCTCACGTATACAATCTGAGCATGCTCTCACTTGTAGGGCTATGTGGTGCAACGCTGTTCTCCTTTGTCTCTTCAATGTCACTTCACCAAGTGTGTCTCTGAGAAACTTCTTCTTCGTACTTACCATTCGAATGAAATTCATTGTCGCAGTTGTTTATCAATTAAAACTATAAATGGTGGGTACTCCATCTCAGTACTTAGCTATGACTAGATATGATATTTTTGGGACACTATGCTAAAAGATACATTAAATTATTTTTTCCTACATCAAAATGATTGCACAAAGACAGATAATCGTAATTTTCATTTCAAAGATGTTGCATAATGCAAGTGTGTAACTTTCGAACATATATTTAATAATAATAATAAAGTTAAAAAAAAAAAAGAATGAAGCCAGCAAATGGTATAGCAGTTATATTGCTGGACTCCCACACGGCTGACCGCAGTTTGAGTCCTGGTCCCAGTGGCTTGAAACTCAAACCAGTGAGTATGCATGTGTTCCCAAGTTCCCCAGGACGAGAATGGAAAAGAAGAGATTGTGGAGTGGCCATTCCCCTTGGGGAGTAATTTCACACTTTCCCTCTTATTGTCTCTGTCTCTCAGGCAAGCACACATGCCCTAAGGTAAAAACCTCTTAAAAAATAAATTAAATTTTAAAAAGGACAGATATTTAGTGATAGAAATCACTACCTTTTTTATTTTTATTTTATTTATTTATTTATTTACTTATTTATTTGAGAGAGATTTTTGCTAAAGTGTACATGCACTTGCTGGAGAGAAAGAGAGAGATAGAGAGATAAAAGGTGAGAAATCACCCCCTGGGGGAATAACCACACAGCAATTCCTTCACTTCCAGCCTCCTCTTGAGATTTTGGGAACTCACACACATGCACCCAAGTTGACTTAACCATTAAACCATCAGTGGGTCCCAATCACTACCTTTATAAAGAATTAATGACAAAAATCAATAAAATAATGCACTCTTTTAAAATTATTTATTTAATTTTTTTATTCATTCATTTCATTCATTCTTTTTTTTTCTTTTTTAATTTGACAAGAAGGTGAGAAAGAGAAAAAGTGAAAAAGCAAGTCACCAGGTCTGGGACTCAAACCATGCTCAGCCATGTGGGAGTATCCAGCACCTTAACCACCATGCTACCTGCTGGTCCCCATCCACTCTTATAATTATAAGCTCCCACTAAATAAAGAATATGAAATGTTTAAAATATATTTTTATAACTAATAATAAAATAATAAATTTATTTTGTATAAACTTGAAGAATATTAATTTTGCATACTTAACTTTTTTTTAAAAAAAATGTTTCTTTAAAAGAGTAAGAGACAGAGAGAAAAAGATAAATAACCTCAACAGGGTCTTATACTATAACCAAGTCATGGAGAACTAAAGTGACTATAATTTACTTAGCTTTGGAGTCCTTTCAGTAGATTAAACAATAGGAAAATCAGTCTTTAACTTCTTCCACTTCACAGTGAGTCTTATAGAACCTAACCTTTTACCTCTCTCATAATATATCAAGCCTAATAAGTAACCTTGTTGAATCTTTAGAGATACCAAAATATGTGGATAAGCATGGTGGGGGGGGGGGACAGTGCGGGGAGGAGGACTTCCACAACCTTCTCTGTCATGAGTGGCTGAAATTTTATCAGTTCAGCATTGCAAAGTCACACCTAGTGCTTCACTCCCTCTGAAGCAAAAGTCCAAGCATTGTCTCAACTGACTCCATTTTGCTTTTGCTGCCTCGTTAATCATGGCTTGTCTTCAAGCCCCTTATAGAACTGAAACCAGTCATTTCATCCGCATGACTGGAATGAAGACTGCCCTTCAAGCAGTGATTGCCTCCTGGTGCTATCAAGTCTCCTAGTAATCCTGTCTCAAGGCAATGAATAACCTGCCTTTTGCTTTTAGATGTACTTCACACTAACTCCTTTCCCTTTGTAAGTTCTGTATTTCACCCAGTACAGTGGAGACAATTATTAATTATATTCTGCTTTCTCCTAGGTGTTGGCTTCACCATATTAATTCCTCTCCTTATTCATCAAATCTGGTCTCTCAAGGTTCGCTTTTGTTGAGTGTTGAAAGACATGGACATGACTTCTGGTCCTCTGCCTTGCCAGCATCCCTGCCCATTCCAGTGTCAACATCACAATGCCTCCTTCCTCTAGTCCTCCCAGCCAGCCAGGATCATGGGTGATTGCACTGGACATGTGCACACTGAAGAATTGAACCTGAGGTCGTCCATATGGATCCAGTATCACTTAATCATCATGTTCCCACTGTGCCATGAGCCTGATGCTTCTCAACTTTCAATAACTTGAAGATTATTAATTATTGGACATAGTTCGTTGAGGGTGGTAGGAGAGGGGCTTCAGAGATATGATAGCAAATTCAATACAAATGGGGAACCAATATAAGGATACACCTTTAACAAAAGATTAATCTATTTCATAATGGTAGGTGAGGAATGCTAAGTGTAAACAAATCTAGATAATCCTCTCTCCACTTAAAATGATATTCCTCATCATATTACTGTTACGGAGCATGGATTTAAGTTCAACTTGTTCCCAATGGCAAATTAGTGCAATTCAAGTTTCTACTGGAAACTCCAGGTAAGAAATTTGAAAATCTTATGATAATCAATATGTAATGTACATTTGGACTTATTTTATATTTTCTCCTAAAAGAAATACTAGTTATTACAGAGCCATGGGTTAGCTTTTGCTCTGTTTTATTTCTTCCCCTCAGAAAAGTTTTCAGTTCTGTTTTAAAATAATTTGAGGTTATTTTTTTTCCTCCACAGATTTTGTTCCTCAGAATATTGAGGGAACTGCATTATTGTGCTATAAATGGAGAGTTTTGTCTAAGTGTGAGCGTGAGGCCTTCTTAAAGGTACATCTCATACCTCTAGTTCCTACTGGTGGGGAATTCATTTGTCCTTCACTAGATGAAATATAAAGTAACAACTGGGATTTATACTAATTTATGGCGAAGGCAAAGATGACGCTCACGAGTGACCTATATGGTCGTCAAGATTACACATGTATAAAAGGATGTAGGATGTCATCCTTTAGTGGATATTTCATTCCCTTAATATGGTCTAATCAGTTTTTAATATTGCAATATTTTAAAACTTATATGTTAAATAATTCTTATGCAAATTCAAATGTATTTATTAACAAAGAAGAAATAAAGTTTCTCTAAAGAAAATTCAGTTGTAAGAGCAATAATTAACTTTGGAAATATAAATACTGATGCCTGCTTCTTTCTTGTACAACTAAGCAAGGTACACACTTTATTATCATCGTCCTTAATTAAAAAGATGTGCATATGCTATTTTCTTTTTGAATAGGTTAGATTTTTCTCTAAACTAGATTTCACAAATATACTCTTTGCTATAGTCAGTATCAAAAATTTTCTGGAAAGAGAGATTTGCTTCTTAGTGAGATATAAAGGTCATAATTGTTAACATCATAAATCTGAAACCTCAGTCTTGGCAAAAACTTATTTTTTTTTACAATAACTTTAGAACTTTCTTGTTAATGTAATATCTTCATTGGATTTTAAATTGATTAATGAATTAATTAAATTCAAGAACTCAAATGAATAAAAAATTTAATTTTGATAGTTTAAGGAATTTCTTAATACTCGCTGTATTTCTGGGATGTTCTAAAGAAATGTCAAAGTTTATTTGTGGTATGATATGAATTGCCTTTGTACACCCCACTTATCGCACAGGTAAATGTACTCTGTACTCAAAGGTAAGTATGGACTATGACATCGCTCATAAAGACTTTACTATTCTCTGTCGCTTTCCAAACCCCCACGAAAGCCCAAAACAATATCCACCCTGTAGAACTCTGAAAACATTTTACCTATGTCATTTTACTTGCATAATTTAGTCTGTGAGCACGTGTCATTTTCTCTAGGTAGGAGGAGAGGGATTACCTGAGAAAGATAGTCAATTTCAAACTTCTCTTTTATTCCAGGCACTGTATTTGTCAATTAATAATATTTTTAAAAACATTATAACAGTGAATCATGACTGTCGTCCAGCCTAGTGGATCATGAAAGCTATTTTAAAATTTTCTGCCAAGTAACTATAAGCTGTTACCATGATGTGCACAGCATAAAATCTTAGCACCATGGCCTGGAATTAAACTCCCTCCACAGGAGTTGTAGGATCACTGTGCTAAACTTGTAACAGTATACTGCAAAAGTTAGTAACTTTTAATGAAACAATGTTTCACTACAGATTATTGTGATAGATAAGAAGAAACCATTTTAGACACCTCTAAAAAGTATAGAACTTTCAGTTTCAACAGATTTAATAACACAAAACGAGTCATCTCTGCTTAGTCACAGACACACGCGTACAAGTGAGCAATTTTCAGAGACCATTTTACTTGGATGTCTTGATCTTATATTATCTACTGTATGTTGCACAGTTTTATATTGTGTTACACAGTTTTTTATTCTGTGGTTCATAAAGGGTATTTCAAAAAGTTTGTGGAAAAATGGAATTAAAGTATAAGTTATTTTGATGCAAAAGCTCTGTGAAATCTCTATTTTTTTCTTAATAGGCATTTTCCTCATGAATTTGCTGAAGACTGCATAGATTGCTTAGTTGTAAAGGGGCATGATATACTCTGACATGGTTATCTAGCTTAGTCATTATTATAATAGGCTCAGGGAGCCAGAGACCCTTAAAATTGTTACCACCAATTCCTTTCAAATTTTGCTGTATGAATTTTGCAATTTACTCAACCTGTTCAGGCAGTTAATTTCTTCTCTTTTGATACTGGGATAATTATAGTAACTAAAAATTGGATTTTTTTAATTATAAGGTGCATGTGCTTGCCAGAGACAGTGAGAGGGAAAGTGAGAAATCACCCACCAGAGGGGACAGCCACATGGCAATTGTAATCCTTTCTTCATTCTCCTCCTGAGATTTTGAGCATAAACACACACATGCCCAAGGTCAAGCCACCAGGTCGGGCACTTGCACCGAGGTCATCCATGTGGGAGTCCAGCATCTTAACCACCAGGCCACCTGTTGCCACCTCCCAGTTGGATCTTAAGTCAGAAATAAATAAAACTAACATATGTAAAACACTTTATACAATATCTGACGTGTAGCAAGTACTTAGTAGATGCTAGCAGTTATTAAAGATTGAGTCTAGACATAAATTAGTTGAAAGTAGTTGCTGTTCACACATAGTAGCTAGCTTTAGAGGAGCACTTTTGGTGGAGGTTTGCCTGAATTAACAATTCTCTTCAAGTAACAGATATTCACTAGCAATATTACCCATGGTCTTTTGCAGATATTATATGAACACTAAATTGATTTACATATTTTTCTGAGTGACTTATTAACATAAACTATTTTCCTAAACATATTATTATGATAGTAATAAGCATTATGTTTGCTATATGCATTTTACTTCATGTAAATATTCTTTATAATAATCTTATATATTAATAATTATAATAATGTTTGTCATTAGTGGAATTATAGAAATGTATGAAATATTGAAAAATGTGTAGCATTGGTATGCCTACATTTCAGAATGAGTTCCAATCCTTTCTGAGGTTTCAGTACTGAGACCTGAGTGTAGAGTTGAGACAGACAATGGCTTCAATAACTTTAATGCTAAAAATTAAATAATTGTAAGATACAAAGAAAAAGTTGAAGGACCAGGTTCAAGAGAAGGATCAGAGAGCATGAACTATAGCCACATGCAATAGGTTAAGAGATAAGACATATCACACTAAACCTGTAATGACCCTAAAATGTAAAGCTAGTATGACTAACATCTGATATAGTGATCTTAAGGGAATCAATGCCTTCCATCAACACTAAGAAATATTTTTGTTATTCCTTTTTGTTTGAAAAACAGAGATCATTCGTTTCCCATCTTACCTAGCCGTCTGCATCAAGCCACATTATGTTAAACAACATTCTACTGTTGTCTCTTCAGCTAAGTCTTCTCGGAAATGCTCTTGGTGGAAAAGTGCTTATTTGGCCAATGGAAGGTAGTCACTGGCTAAACGTTAAGATCATTATCGATGAGCTGATTAAAAAAGACCATAATGTGACGGTTCTACTTTACTCGGGTGCACTATTCATCGCGCCAACCGTTAACCCATCTCTGACATTTGAAATATATAATGTACCCTTTGGCAAGGAAAGAATAGAAGGCGTTATCAAAGACTTTGTTCTGACATGGCTGGAAAACAGACCATCTCCTTCAACCATTTGGAGATTCTATCAGGAGATGGCCAAAGTCATCGAGGACTTCCACATGGTGTGCAGAGAGATTTGTGATGGTGTCCTTAAAAACCAAAAGCTGCTGGAAAAACTGAAGAAAGATGAGTTTGAGGTCCTGGTATCAGATCCAGTATTTCCTTGTGGTGACATAATAGCTTTAAAACTGGGAATTCCATTCATGTACTCCTTAAGGTTTTCTCCAGCCTCAACAGTGGAAAAGCACTGTGGGAAGGTTCCGTTTCCTCCTTCCTATGTTCCTGCTATTTTATCAGAGCTCACCGACCAGATGTCTTTTGCTGACAGAGTAAGAAATTTTATCTCCTATCATCTACAAGATCACATGTTTGAAACTCTTTGGAAGTCATGGGATTCCTACTATAGTCAAGCTTTAGGTATGTAACAATTTTTATTCTATTATTTAAATGTGAACAAACAGAACTTTGTGCCAACTGTCATGTAATACCCTTGTGTATTACTTTTCTGTTGTGTCACACAATCACAGGAAGGATATCACGGGAAGAATGATAAATGATATTTTATTTCAGAAATAGAGTGTGCTGTCTTCTCTTTTTAAAAGGAATTATTTCATTTAACTTCATTCATTTTTAAAAATTTATTTATTTTACTTTGACCAGAGAGGGACCGAACAAGAGAGAAAGAGTGAGCCTCCATATCTGGGACTTGAACCACAGTCAGCTATGTGGGAGTCCAGTGCCCTTAACCCCCATGCCACCTGCAAGCCCCAGATGTCTTCTAATTTTGTTAAAATAGAAAAGTGACTTTGAAGATATCAATGAAGTCTTTTATGAATAAAGTGCAGTGGCAAATACTTCAGTTGAAAAATAATACTGGTTCTCATTTCATCTATATATTACTTTGAAAATAGAAATTTCCTACACAGTTTAATGTGGAGGAAACTGAAAGAGATTAAATTTTCTACAAGCCCATCATCATCATTATTAATTTCCAAAGAGTGTATATGCTCTTCAGAGAGAGAGAGAGACAGAAAATTCATTAATGATGAGTGGTCAACCACAATCTCTTCCTCATTTCTTCATTTTGTCAGGATTTGGACATGCATACTCTAGTGCCTGGTATGTTTTTCAAACTACCAGGGCTAGCATTTTTTTGTGTTTTGGAGAGGTTTTTGCTATAGGGCACATGTGCGCGCCAGAAAGACTGAGAGAGAGAGACAGAAAGCGCGAAATCACACCCCAGAAGGAATGACCATATGCTGCAGTCCCTTCTCCTCCAGTCTCCCCTTGGGATCTTGGGCATGCACACGTGCCCAGCGTGAGTTTAAGTCACAGGGTCCAGGACTTGAACCGCGGTGGACTACATGTTAGTTCAGTGACATAGCCATTAACACTAATTGCCGGTCCCCTAGGGCTAGAATTTGAGCAGCAGTCAGCCATGTGGGACCCATCTTCCTTAACCACTAGGTTGTGGGGTTGATCCAGCAAGCCCATTATTAATATAGACATGTGTGTGTGTGTGTGTGTGTGTGTGTGTGTGTGTGTGTGTGTTTAAGAACTTACATATATATGGATAGTCTCTGATTATTACTTAATAAAGATTAAGCCAAAAAAAAAGCAAAAAAGCCTTTAAGTGTTTATCACCTTTACTTGTAAGGTATGAATTGAGAAATGATCATGATGAGTTACCCATGTTATGCTTATTTAAATTGCTTAAGGGTGATATAATGTTTAAATGATTGAGTAAAGTATAATCAATAGCTATTAGCATAAAAAATCTATACCAAGGGAACCAGCAGTTAGCGTAATGGTTATGTCGCTGGATTCCCACGTAGTCGACCGCGGTTCGTGTCCCGGACCCGGTGGCTTAAAAAACTCACGCCGGGCGCGTGTGCGTGCGTGCCCAAGATCCCGAGAGGAGAATGGAGGAGAAGGAATTGCGGCGTGACCATCCCCCCTGGGGGGTGATTTCTCGCTTTCTGTCTCTATGTCTCTCTCTGTCTGTCTGGCGAGCGCACGCGCCCTACAGTGAAAATCTCTCAAAAAAAAAAATCTATACCGACACATTGATATGTCTATGTACATAATAGTTTAAAAGTCAAATAGCCTTTGTTCACTTCCCATATTTTTGAATTGTATTATTTATCTTTACTAATTATAGATTTCCTATCACTTAGGAAATTCTTTTAGGTAGGGAGGTTACCATAAAGAAGAAGATGAAATCCCTGGCTTTAAAGATTTTTACAGTAACGCAGAAAAGTCAGACAAGAAAAAGAATATTTCTGTATAATTTTTGCAGGAAATAGAAATATGGCCAACATATGGAGATAGCCTGGAGGAAATAGGCATTATGTAACAAACAGGAAGGGTGGTTGTTACATAAGGAAAATTTTAAACAGCAAATATGAGCTTTCTTGTGAATTAAGTATGATGAGGAAGACAATGTACCTAAATTTGGAGACCTGAAATAACACAGGTGTGCTGAGTATTGCTAATAATTTAGTATTTCCAAAATCAAAGTGTAGGGTAAGGACACACAGAAAAAATGCTGATGATGTCAGGATTGTGCAAATGAATAAATTAATATAATAAATGTTTTCAATGTCTCTTATATGTCATGCTAAGGACTTCATTTTTTATCTAACAAACAGTTGGGAACAGTGAAAAGAGATGTATTACAAATATATTTGTGTATTTTCTAAAACACTTGGGCAGGAGGCCAGTTGGTGGTGTTGCTGGGTTCACGTAGGAAAGTCCTGGAGTCACATCCCAAGGCCTTCCTATGCACACCAGGTACATGCCCAGGTACCTGTGATGTGGACTGCGAGTCTAGGAGTGGATCTTGGGTTGAAGACTATTGGAGGTGCCTGTCTCTCTCTCTCTCCCTCTCTGTATCTCAGGGAAGAAAAAAATAAATTAGCTTTTTAAGAAATGGCTAAGATGGTAAGTTTTATGTATTTTTTAATATTTTGATTTTTTTAAAAGTTTACCTTTTGATTTCTTCCACAAGAGAGAGAGAGAGAGAGAGAGAGAGAGAGAGAAAGGAACTCCAAACGGTGTCGTTACCCTGTGCTCCACGCCAAGTCGCAGTCGGCCTGGATGGTGGATGTGCTCAGGGAGATCTGGGGATGGGAAATCAGGACCTTTCCTATATGAATCCAGTGCATTACAGCTGTACCACCATCTGGCCTTGGCAAGTTTTATCACAAACTAAAACAAATACAAAACAACCAGAACAGATGTAGAGCTAGAGTGTAGAGTGGGGGGAGGTGAGACTAGATTGCTGCATGACTCTGGGAAAAAATGTGGCAAAAATGCTCCAAGGAAGTAGCTTATAAATGGGGGAAAAGATGATGCAGCATGATACTATGTGGTAACACCATTAGGAGAACAGACTTAATACTCAATTTTCACTTACTAGTATGTGGACATGAAAAAGTAATTCCATCTCTTTCACCTGCATTTCATTTCATCTGATTTCCAACAGAGCTGCTGGAAGGACCAAAGTAGTTCACCTACGAAAGGATTTTAGAACTATGGCTCTGAGAGTAATCTATTCAATTAAAGGTAGTTGTTTACTGGGTGAAATCAATGTAAACACACGGCTGCTTGGTGAGGACTATGAAAGCTAGGGAAGTGAACCAGCTAGATTGTGCACTGGTAACATACTGCTCAAGCAATGCCAGATCCAAATGGAAGATCACAGATTCAGTTCCCAGGTCGATCTATACATGCCGGGCACACATGTCCAGGATTCTGGGTGGCCTGAGGAGCTTGGAGGGTAGGGAATAGCATCACTGTGTGAGACCCTGCTTAAGGCACTTATCTCTCTCTCTCTCTTTCTCATTCTCAAAAAAAGAAAGAACTTTTAAAAAACGAAGAAGAGATTAAAATCTTTCCAGATTTCTGACTTTTAGTGAGTGACAAGTGGTACAACTGAGGGTGAATATAGGAGAAGTCAACTGATAGTGAATATAGGAGAGAAAATTTGTAAGTAAAAGTAATCAACTTTGGATTCATTATGTATATGGTACTTTGGGGAAGATTTGCTGAATTTCAGTAAGCAGCTGGTTACATGCAATGAGATCTCAGAGGAATGCATGGGTTAGAAATGTAAGTGTCATTTACTTAAGGAGCTCCATAAGGATGGTATATATTGTTCTGTGTCTCCGGTGACTCTGTTTCCAAGTTTTCTGGTTTCCTATTACATGCCAATTGCCATTTATTCTGCTTTCATACATAACATATTCCTGAAACTGTCGACAATCAATTTCAAGTCAAGCAATGGACTTATGTGTTATAAAAATGATTATTTTTTCAGGAAGCAAAAGTTACTTTATAATACATGGTTATGTTTCATAATTTGCACGTAGGTTTAAATGCTATGTCTGAAAATCCCATATTTTACTAGGATTTCACGGTAAAAACTCACTCAAAGTCAACAATAACCAGATAAAGGTAGAATACATTCCACATTCAAAAAGTTGCACTTCATTGATCTTAATTAAGTTTTGAGACTTTAACATCATCAGTATCAACAAATTGATCATGATGCTTTTACTCTTCTTAACAAAATAAGAAAGCCAAGATTCAAAGAATACTGGAAAAACTGAACATTATTATATAAAAAAAACTTGAGAGATTGCAATGTTGTCTGCTAAGTGAGGCTAGAGATATTTACAAGCTAGTGAATGAAATTCACTGGAAAGGGGTTTTCTGAAGAAAAGGGTAAGTGTGGTCTACAGGATGGATTCAAAAGCAGACCGGTGGGGTTGGGAAGACAGTCCCCCTTCTTTACTTTAGGTTTTTGCCATAGGGCACATTTGCTGGTGGAAGAGCAATATAGTGAGATAAAGAGATAGAAAGTCAGAAATTAGCCCCCAGGGGGGATGGCCATACAGAAATCCCTTTTCCTACAGTCTCCTCCCTGGATCTTGGCTAACACACATGCATGCCTGACGTGATTTTCAAGCCACCAGGTCCAAGACTCAAACTGTGGCTGGCTATATGGGAGTCCAGTGGCATAACTGCTTCACCATCTTCTGGCCCCATGAATGAAATTCTTAAATGCCATTAAAAATTATTTAATGCTGGTGGGAACCAGCAATTAGTGTAATGGCTATGTCGCTGGACTCCCACGTAGTCGACTGCAGTTCGCGTCCCGGACCCGGTGGCTTAAAACTCACGCCGGGCGCGTGTGCGTGTGTGCCCAAGATCCCGTTTCTCGCTTTCTGTCTCTATGTCTCTCTCTGTCTGTCTGGCGAGCGCACACGCCCTATAATGAAAAAACCTTTCCATAAAAAAAAAATTTAAAAAAATTATTTAATGCTGGTGAAATGCAATGTACAAAACGATGGTTTGTGTGAGCACTGGAAAGAGAACATTTGAGATTCTATGAGGTAATAGCTATTGACACACTAACATGTTTTCTATAAACTTTCATTCTAAAATAAGTATAAAATTGATTGACGTCAATCAAGATAAATATACTCAGGTTAGTACGTGGATGAGAGCATGAGATATAAAAGGTGGATGACTATCCAAAGCTGGTAAGCCAGTTGTAACACTGATAATCAGCAAAAGTCAGCATCCTCCTCTAGATATGTTTCTCAAAATTTTCAAACTAGGTGCTCCAAAATTCAAAAGCAGATGTTTTTCCACTGAGATGTAAAGGAAATCCTAGTTTTGTGATTCACAGAAAACAAGCATAACTACAATGATTATATTGTAGATAAACCTGTAGGTGTCCCTCCGAACACAAATATAAATGGACAATTATCAGTAGGGCAACCACTGAATCTGAATTAAAATGAAGAAGAAGACATGAACATTTTATGAAATAATAAAGCTATGGGACCAGCAGTTGGCATAATGGCTATGTCGCTGAACTCCCATGTAGTTGACCACAGTTCACATCCTAGACCTGGTGGCTTAAACACATGCCGGGCACGTGTGCGTGCGTGCTCAAGATCCTGAGAGGAGAATGAAAAAGAAGGGATTGTGGTGCAGCCATCCTCCCTCAGGGTTGTTTCTCACTTTCTGTCTCTCTGTCTCTCTCTGTCTTTCTGGCAAGTGCACACGCCCTATAGCAAAAAAACTTTCAAAAAAATAAATAAAAACTATAGTGATTGCAAAAAAGATCTTTCACATCCTCGTGCATGAAGTAGATTAATAGTGACATCTGATTATGTACAACATCGAAATTAATGTAAGAGAAGATAGTATATGAGAGTTCCTTGGTCATAACATGTGTTTACCTTTTATCCCGTGACTTGTTTTCATCAACTACTCATCCTTAACCTTGGAATAAAAATATCTCTTGAATAATATGTACATTATTCATATTCGTGAGGTTATTCAGCAGTTAATCTGCACTAGGCTGGCTATCTGAGAATCACAAGTTCCATTGTATTTTGCTTGTAAGTTAATGCTGGTAAAAAAAAAACCACTATTCTCAGTCTTAATATACAAGACTAATCTTTCTTAACAATTTATTCATGGGAATGTAATAAAGACATATAAAGATGTTCTCACTCTCTTATTTTAATATATCACCTTTCTAATCGAATTATACTCTTATGACTTAGAATGACTATTTAAGTTGTGCTTCCTAAAACATAATATTCTTATTGACGCCAGGGACATGAATGTTCATATTCGAAAGACGAGGTAAGAAGTGAAAGTATTGACATGAAGAAAAACTCCTTTTTTGTATAAGACTTTATAGGTGTAGAGTGTTAAATGAGAATGATAAATGGAATGGACCTATAAAAAGAAATTCTTTTCAAACTGTACTTTGAATGTATCTCCGGCTTTTGCTTAAATGCTCTAATCAAAGGCATTGCTATGATTCCATTTCCACTCCGGTCTCAAACTGTCACACCTGAGTAAATTAATAGACCCGTTTTCAGTAAGGTTATTTCTCTTCAGTGGAAGGCAGTAAGCTCCAAGTGAGTCCTTAATCTCTTCTAATTGCTAGATATAGGATATTATCATTTCAAAATTGCTTATTTTATTTCAAATCACGAGTTTGGCTCAAATTTGTGAATGTCGTCATAGCGATACCAGCTAGCAATTATTGATCTCTTTCTATGCACTTTACATTGTTTTAAGTGTTTCATATATATTTCCTCTCTAAATCCTTGAAATGAACTTGTTATAGTTCATTGCAAGGGGAAAAACTATCACCACAAATGAGAATATTGAGGCTTAGAAATATCAAGCCTATTAAAATAAAATCATATAGCCATTGGGTTGAGAAAATATTCAAACTGAAATCTTTCAGTTTGGTGTGAACCAAAGCTTCTATGCCATATTTTCTATTCCTAGAATTTTTTTTTCTGTTTTTTAAATTTCAGTTGGAAATGTACCACTTATTCAGAATACTTTAGGATTAAACTTCCTTGGATTCCTTTTTAAAATATTTAGCTTTTCTAATTTGCTAACTAGAGTTTAATCAGGCCACGTTTTCACTAGGTAACTTACTCTCCCTAAAGGCATAGGTCTCCATGTGACTGCTGTCTGGGGTAGGTTGTCTGAGGATATCTTTCTGGCTCTAACAGAGCTTCATAAACAACCTCTCACTGACAGTAAGAAAAGGCTTCTGCCAATTTCAAATATGTTTATTTAAAATTGAGCCAGGTAAATTTTATTTTATTTTCATAGTAACAACAAGAAGTCACCACATTGTGGAAGCATTTAAGTAAAGAATAATGCCATATTTTTATGACAATAAAAATATTTATAATCCATAAGCATTACATATTATTACTAACAGAGTTTTAGCTTTTGACCACTATAAAAACAAGTAGGTTTTGAGGAAATAATCTTTATATATTAGTTTAGTATAGAATAGATGTAAATCTGTAATATCCTGTGATTATATATGAATAATTAGGTAAATAATCTCTAATAACTAATGCCATTTAAGTAATAATAGACTAGTTTGCAAATGACTTAAATAGGAAAAATAATAGACCTTTGAAAACAATGACCATACTATCAAGATATTTGTGTGAACGAAGTACTACTCACTGAGCAGGACTAAGTAGTTCATGAATAATTAAGAAATGAAACATGTTTGAGTGTGTACATTTTCATGGTCTTTGATTTCCAGTAGGATTTTTTAAAAGATAAAAAACTGTATTAGAGTTCTTTCTTTGAAGTGTAATACATTTCTATTTGGGTCTCCCCTATTTTTTCTTATGTCGCTTTCTTCCTAACCTTTCCTTTACTTTCCTCTTTGTTTCCTTTCTTTCTTCTAATTTTACTTTACTTTAATTAATCTTTATTGGTTAGAATCATTCAAAACCCACTGTGGGATTAACAGTCATAGGCATTATATCAGAGATGGAACTTGTAGTGGGATATTTAAAGTTCCCAGTGATAACTTTCCCTTATCTTTTATTTGTTTGTTTGTTTTTACTTATGAAAGGGTATCAAAATTAAGTGGATAGATGTTATCATTTTTATGGGTATAATCTTGAGCATTATATTTTTGACAGTACACCACTTGAGTATATATTTCTTAAAGTACATCACTTGTGTATTTTGGTGACAGTGTATTGTTAATAACATATCATTTTTTATGTGCTTCAAGACTGAGCATGATGATAGGAGAACTTTCAGTGTTTGGAAAGTCCATAGCAAAGGCCAGGTTCCCTGTTATGCCTTTGTAAGAAGAGAAAGAGAGGAGGTATGTTGAGGTGATATGATTAGTCTGATCATTTTAAAAGTTAAAGTTATCTCCCTTCTGTAGCTCATGTTTACGGAGCACAGATAATGTTTTGAATGACTTACAAACATTATTTCACTTAGTCCTCAACAACAATGGGAAATAGGTGCAATTATTCTCACCATTTTTTTTTTTTTGGAGTGGTTTTTGCTAGAGGGCGCATACACTTGCCAGAAAGAGAGAGACAGAAAGTGAGAAATCACCCCCCAGGGAGGATGGCCACACTACAATCCCTTCTCCTCCATTCTCCTCTCGGGATCTTGGGCATGCATGCACACGCGCCTGGATTGAGTTTAAGCCACTGGGTCCGGGACTCGAACCACGGTCAACTACATGGGAGTTCAGTGACATAGCCATTACATTAACTGCTGGTCCCGTATTATTCTCACCATTTTGAAAATGAGGAGACTGACTAATTTGCCTAAAGTTGCATCTAGAAAGTGGTGAATCATCTTGATATCAGGCTCTGGCTAAAAAGAAAGCATTAGAAGGTACCATTTCAACATAGTGAAACAAAGGGAAAAATTGAAAGTCAGTAAACGTGAGCATACAAAGAATTCATCAAATGCTGGTCAAGGAACTCAAAACTGAAGCAATGATCCAAAGCTAAAATTTTCACACTATTAGAGAATCTCAATACATGTTCCTAAAGTAGTATGAAGACTACTGGTCTTTTTAAAGTCAGCAGATAGTTTCCAATAAACAAATCAAGGACATAGCCATATTTATCTTCCTTGACATTGAATGCTACACTATAGTGTGCATATATATCAGCTATTAATGATTATATTACCTATTGTTCTTCACTAAATTTGGTAATTATTTTGATTGCTCTACAGAGACAACTTAACAGTGATAAATTTACTTTTTGAAATCGTCCATTTCAAAAAAAATTGGGGATAATTTACCCTTACACACATTTGAGATTTTGAAATAAGCTTTTATAAGTGTTTAAGGACTATTTTAGCTATTAGTGAGTAATCTGTAAATACGTATCATATTGTACTGGCATGGACGTTGATCATTGGATACTTATATTCTTTTGCTTTCTTTCCTTTTTACTGGGAGATCACAACAGCAATGGATTTCTTTGTGAAGATGTTATCTAAAATTCCCTTCACTAGGCCTCTTTTAATGGTCATCAGGATCAGTGTATTTAATCTCTTCTGTTTTATTGCAAAATTTAATTCATTTTTAAATTTTATTTTATGATTTCTTATTCACATTTAATTGTGTATCTCAATAGCACAAAATAGCTAATTAATTTTAAAGATACTGCCACTGGGAACCAGCAGTTGGCATAATGGCTATGTCGCTGGACTCCCACGTAGTCGACTGAGGTTCGAGTCCTGGACCCGGTGGCTTAGAACTCACGCCGGGTGCGTGTGCATGCGTGCCCGAGATCCCGAGAGGAGAATGGAGGAGAAGGGATTGCGGCGTGACCATCCCCCCTGGGGGGTGATTTCTCGCTTTCTGTCTCTATTTCTCTCTCTCTCTCTCTCTCTCTCTCTCTCTCTGTCTGGCGCGCGCATGCGCCCTATAGCGAAAACCTCTCAAAATAAAAAAAAAAAAAGATACTGCCGCTATATTCAAATTCAGGCTAACTCTTGAAAGGATTCAAATACAGTAATTCTGAAAACATTGCCTCTCTCTCTCTCCCCTTTTTCTCCTGGTCCTTTTTTAATGCAAAAAACCCCCTAAACTTAAACAATTCCAGAGCAACAGAATGTAACGAGAAAATTCACAGCTTAATTTCTATTCTTAATATCTGACTTCCATTCTATCAGTCAATTTATTTTTCATTTTAATGTCACCTTCTAATGCTTTTAAAATGGCTTCATTATATAGTTGCTCTTGTTCAGATTTGGACCCACGAAGAATCCCATCTAATACCACTCTATTCATGTCCAGCCAGTCATTGTGTAGCTAACCTACTGATTTACTGCTCAATCTTTAGGCAAATGATTAAACTTCTAGTATTAGTACAATGTACAATGTACAATATTAGTACAGTGATCTGAATCTCTTTGCAAAGCATCTTTGCAGATATTATTGCTAACCTACAAAGTAATATAAAACATTAGCACCATTATTTATCCCTCATTTATATTTGACAAAACTGAAGCTCAGAGGGTATAACTCCCCAGGGTCACAGATCATAAAAGGAAAAATGTTGAATAGGAACCTATTCAAAATGTGACCACTGAATTTAATTAACTACACAACTCCAATGATAAAAGCCTGTGGTTCCTAAGGGTGAAGACCTCATCTTCTTGTCTGATGTATGAAGACACCATATGGAAGGAAGAAAATGAGTTATTTCTTTATAAGAAAGGCAAGGAAGACAATGATCACTTTGCTTTACGAGAGAAGAAACTATCCTCTATGAAATGTGTAGTAATGTTCTCTGTAAGCAAGTTAATCTAAAAGATTTTGAAATGTTGGAGCAAATTTCTAAATGGAGTTTGCTTTTT
This sequence comes from Tupaia belangeri chinensis, assembly GCF_000334495.1. Classification (NCBI taxonomy): domain Eukaryota; kingdom Metazoa; phylum Chordata; class Mammalia; order Scandentia; family Tupaiidae; genus Tupaia; species Tupaia belangeri. The sequence continues at coordinate 325,583 of NW_006202498.1, read as the reverse complement.
AAAATTTTTCTTTCTAATATCATCCACAAGGAAGTGATGATAGTGTTGGTCCTTGGGCATCGTCAGAGTTTCTAAAGCTTACAAAGTGTGGTAAAATACCATTGGAAACCAGAAAGGAATCCAATGTTACGTTCATAATCTCAGTAGTATTACTTTGTCAAACACTTTTGGTTATGCAGTGGAATTTTTTTTTTTCATTATCCATAAAGTAAAAGAAACTTCTGCCTTACAAGATTGTAAAAGAACTGAATTAAGACAAAATGTGTAAAGATGTCTTTACTAAAAATACTATAAGTGCTTTACCTGAAAGTACTATAAGTTTTGACAACGTGGCTGGAAAAGAATTATTTTTCTGTTCACCTACCTTTGGAAAAGACATATCAAAGACATATTTTATAGTTATCAAAGAGTAAACAGATAGTAGGTTTATTACGTCCCCGCTTCTTTTTCTCTAAAATAGGACCAGATTTTATTTCTGTTGTTGAAATAATCATGCTAATATATAAAAGAACTTGGATGATATTATTTCCCTTTCAATCACACACCATTTGACCTATGAATGAATGTAAGTAACACATTAAATATGATTTTATTTGAAAAGAAAGTCTACCTGAATGTACTTTGAGGGTTTCTTTTTATTTTAAAAGATCTACAGTAGGATGTTTTCCATAGTGGATATCACCATGCGTAAGAAGTTTGTCCAGCTGCTGGTTTTTAACTGGACTCTGACGGAAATTGTTTTAAGTGGGAATGTGCTAATTTGGCCTACAGATGGTAGCCACTGGTTAAACATTAAGAGCATTTTAGAAGAGTTGATTCAAAGAAATCACAATGTGACTGTACTGGCTTCATCAGCAACTTTATTCATCAATTCCACTCCTGATTCTACTGTGAATTTTGAAGAGATACCTGTTTCTTATAAGAAGAGCCATATAGATTCCTTAATTGAACATATGATAATGCTATGGATAGACCATAGACCAACTCCTCTGACACTATGGACTTTCTACAAAGAACTAGGAAAACTCCTGGAAACTTTCTTTCGAATTAATGTACAAATCTGTGATGGCATATTAAACAACCCCAAGTTAATGGCAAAACTTCAGAAAGCTAGTTTTGACGTGTTGGTAGCAGACCCAGTAACAATCTGTGGTGACCTGGTGGCTGTAAAATTAGGAATCCCTTTTGTGTATACGTTGAGGTTCTCTCCAGCCTCAACTGTGGAGAGACACTGTGGACAAATCCCAGCACCAGTTGCCTACGTACCTGCAGCCTTGTCAGAGCTCACTGACCAGATGACCTTTGGTGAAAGGGTGAAAAATACCATCTCTTATCCTCTGCAAGACTATATATTCCAATCCTACTGGGGAGAATGGGATTCATACTACAGCAAAGTTCTAGGTAAGTCTCTAAAAGTTTCTTTTATTAATGACGCCACCTTTGTTCTAAGTAATTCGTACCATGAAGGTTTCTGTCCTATTGCACAGACCAAGCTGAAGTAAATGTAATTAGTATGTCTCTGTATAATTTCTTTTTGTTTTTTTTAGAGGTTTTTGCTATAGGGCGCATGTGCTCACCAGAAAGACAGAGATAGAGATTAAAAATGAGAAATCACCCCCCAGGGGGAATGGCCACACTGCAATCCCTTCTCCTCCATTCTTCTCTCAGGATCTTTGGCACACATGCACACGTGCCCAGCATGAGTTTAAGCCACCAGGTCTGGGACTCGAACTGCAGTTGGCTACATGGGAGTTCAGCGACATAGCCATTATGCTAACTACTAGTCCCTTTGTATAATTTCTTGATTATTGTCCTTGAGTAAATACCTAAAAAAAAAATAGTGTTATTGATATGTACGCTTTTTTCTAAATACAAATAACCTCGTACGCATTTGGGTAACAGCTTTTCAATGTATAAGTCAATCTTCAAATATAAACAAAGTTACCTTTACTAGGATAAATTATGACCCTTCTAAAAATATTCCCTGGCAAATATTTTTAGCTGACACATAATTTACTTTCCCTTCTTCATTCTTCATCATTTTTATTTGTTCGCAAAAACTTTTTTTAAAAAACATAGAATTAGGCATTAGAAAGCAAGAGTTTAAACCCTACCTTACTTCTCACTGTCTCTCTGTTCTTAAGCTTCTCTGGCTGATTAGGCTAGCACTATATCTCAACCCAATTCTTTTGATCCTTTGGCAAGTGTCAAGTTTCCTTGTGAGGAGAATTTCTTGTAAGGATCAATGAAATAATGCAAACTGTCAAGGCCAGTTCTGGTTGGTTGTTTATATTACTTCTCTTTCTTTTCTCATGAGCTTGCCTTCCTTTATTTTTCTGTTTCGTTCTCTCCTAAATTGTTTTCCCTCTAGATTTATCCATGGCACCCAGGGGCATTAATTAATAGCAGAAATGAACAAGTTGATGCAACCTATGGTATTTTCTTACAAAGGTATTGTGCAAAGTACTGTCCTTTTGGCCTGCCTTCCTTCCTTTTTCCCTTCTCTCTTGTTTTCTTTGTGTAACAAGCATTTACTGAATACCAATGAATACCTGCCGTTTTTCTGTTTAGGAAACAATGAGCGAGACAGAGCAAACTCTCTCACATTTTTGTATAAAAAGTGTTGAAATCTATAAAAGTGTTGAAATCTATGGTTTTTCACAATATGTATTTTGTATGAAGTTTTTAAAAATTTTATTATTATTATTATTATTATTTTAACCAGAGAGAGACAGAGGGAAAACAAGCCACTAAGTCCAGGATTTGAATCACAGTTGGCTGTGTGGAATTCCAGTGCCTTAATTACCACACTGCCTAATGTTTAAATAATCAATAGTGTAATTCCTGGAGCAATAAGAATTCTTTTCAATTTTAAATATAAAACAAGCAAACATTTTTATATAAGTACAACCTGATCTTCTCTCTCATTGTTCAATAAACAATTATCTTGTTTATATACTATCTCCACAGATATAGACAATTCACCCTAAGAAAATGTTCCAAGAGTCAGAGACAAACTAAATCTGACTCTTCAACTTCTCGCTTACATATTTGTATTGTCCTATTTTTTTTTTTTTCATTTGTTGGTATGGAAGAATTGGAAGATCAACAAGGGGAAAAAAAATAATAACCAACATGGCAGAAATTCCATTACTTTTCTCTAAAGGGGGTGACCGAAAAAACAAAACCGAGTTGTTGAATACTATACAATATAGGTATTTCAACTTCTTTCTTTATTTTTTTTAGAGTTTTTTTTTGCTATATGGCATGTGTACTTGCCAGAAAGACAGAGAGAGACAGAGACAGGAAGTGAAAATCACTCCCCAGGGGAGATGGCCACACCACAATCCCTTCTCCTCCGTTCTCCTCTCGGGATCTTGGACATGCACACACATGTGTCCGGTGTGAGTTTTAAGCCACCAGGTCAAGGCCTCAAACCTCGGTTGACTACATGGGAGTCCAGTGACATAGCCATTATGCTAACTGCTGGTCCCTGTATTTCAACTTCTTATCCACTTCCTTGCTTTGTAACAACATCCAACTTATTATGTAACAGACTATACCAGATAGTCAACCAATATTAATTTTAAAAGGTACGTTTTAGAGTAAGTTTTATTGTTTTTTTAATTTTGCCATAGGACACATGTGCTCTCCAAACAGAGATAGTGAGAGGGAAAGTAGGAAATCACCCTTCAGGAGGATAGCCATGCTGTAGTCCTTTCTCCTCCATTTTCCTGTCAGGATTTTAGGCATGCAAGCACATGTGCCTGGCATGATTTTCAAGCCTCGGGTCCAGGACTTGAACCTCTGTCAGCTATGTGGGAGTCCTTAACAACCACACTAACCATTGACACCAATAGTGCTATTTTTAAAAGGTAACTCAAGGGACCAGCAGATTGCATAATGGTTACATTGGGGCATGTGTGCACACATACGTGGTGTGATTTTCCATCTGCAAAGTCCAGGACTCACCTCGGTCAGTCATGTGGAAGTCCAGTGCCTTAACTATTATTCCACCTGCTGACCCTGAAAATTGCACATTTAAATAGAAAGGCCAGGAAAGGTCTCAGAGTAAAGGGCATCATATCAACAAACAACTTGAGGGAAGTGAGAGTGAGATCCAACAGGATTCTTCAAGGAAAAGCATTTGAGGTATAAATAAGAGTAAGTGCAAAAACCCACAACAAGCCATAAATGTAGGAATACCCTTACTCAAACTTGATCTGAATCTTACCTTTCATAAGTAGAATTACATAATTGTTTTTCTTCTTTTGATATTGGAATACTCCTTATTGAATTTTCTATTACTTAAGTTTTTGAACTTCTTCATAGAATTGATCTAGAGGGAAGATATTGAGCATATAATACATATAAACAAGACATCTACAAGGTAATTAACATTTGAATTTTCTTTTGAAGAAACAGTAATTAGAATTTTGTAAGAAAAATTCTGTATTTTTGTTCTTCATAATGTAATTGTATTTTTTTTTCTGGATTTCAATTTCACATCTCAAAATACATGTTGTTTCAAACATAAATGTTACTCACATGATTGTTTTCCTAAGACATTTGAAATATGTTCTATAATAATTATGCTCATATTTGTATCATATACAGACTATTGCAGGTACAGAGCAACAGTATATATTCCCAAGCAGAGGGGATTACAAAATTAAGATGGAGAAGCATGAGAGCATGAGAGGTTCTGAGTTCAGGCTTCATTTGCTAATCTCAGGCAAGTAAACTATTTGAGTCATAGTGCTCTCTGCTCTTGAAAACTGGGTTAATAATTTTACGGTACCCTTTAGGGTGGCCATAGTATACTATATGTGTGAATATACCATGTCAATTATAAAGAATTTTACTTACATTGAATATCATTTATGTCAAAGTACTGAGAAATGTTGCAATGGCAAATTCCTATTTACACCAACATGGGATCTATACACAAAAAGTATAGTCAATAAATACCTGCAAAACATAAATGGCCTCTGGCATACACCAAATCTTCCTTCTTAAAGGAAGCCATGACAAATTATATAATGTGTGAAAAAGCTTTTATAAAACAGAAAGTTCTCAACTTCTAATCTTTACAGGATAATCTAGTTTCAGCAATTCCATCTATTGAGAAATTAAATCTTAATTACTTAAATCTCTTATGTTCCTCATCTTACTAAACACATTTAAACAACAAATGACTACCTTGAATATTTTATTTCAAACTGAGGTATACTGCTCAGAAAAACTGAAAAAATCCAGTTTGTCCTTTATTTCCAATTACATTCTTAAAGTATTAGAAACACCTGGTAACTGTAAACTGATACTGAAAAGGGGGAAGCACCATATATTTTATTTATTATGTTTGAGCACAGATTTAATAACATATCAGATTTCTGTGGCATTTCCATCGCAATGGTTGTTTTTCAGTTCAGTGTGGGAAAAATAGACGAGAAACATGACATGTGGTAAAGGATAATGCCAAATGTCTTGAAGGAGATAGAAGTAAATTTCAAGGACATAGCTAAATGCACTATTTTCTGTATCAGTCAGGAGATCTTAAATCTTACACAGGAAACAATAACAAAAAAATCACCACTGGTACCAGTAGATGGCATAATGGTTATGTATCTGGACTCTCATTTAGTCAACTATGGTTCGAGTCCCAGACCCGTAGGCTTAAAACTCATGCCGGGTGCGTGGACATGCATGCCCAAACTCCAGAGAGGAGAATGGAGGAGAAAGGATAGTAGCATGGCCATCTTCTTGTTTTCTGATTATCTGCCAGTCTCTCCATTGACTGAATCTCATGAGATCTAGCTGGTCAAATTCTTGAATGATACAAATTTTATTAGTGAGAGTCCCTGCATATATAAGGGAAGTGTGGATTTCAAAAAGTTTATAGAAAATGTGTATTATGGAAAAAAATGTGAAGTAATTTTCACACTCAAGTTAACTCACACATTAATTCCATTTTTCCATGAACTCTTTGAAGTCCCCTCAAATAGATAAAACATTAAATTGTTTTGTTAACCTTTAATTTGAAGATCCACATTGACCTATAGATTAGCACAATCATCAGACAAACATTACATATTCCTTGGTTAAATGTCAAAGTTGGCTAAATATAGTTTTTTATTTCTTAAAATATTGGATAAATTCCATATTGAATATTGTATCCTATGAAATTTTCCAGCTACTTGCTTTTAATTTGTTGTGAACAGTAGTTCTTCTTAGTGGGATCAGGCTCTTTTAGCCTAAATGACATTTTGGATAACTCAAAAGAATCACCGTGAAGGACTTTTAGCTTCATCAACAACCCATCAACCTCAATCATGACTCATCTATGAACTTTGTGATTCTTGTTTTCTATAATGTCAAAGGTATAGAATCCGTAATTGATTCTATGATAATACTTATGGGGACAATTCCCATGTACTCAGGACAGTCTCTACTAGTTTTAAAATTATGGTTGGTGGCATTGGTGTTTCCATGATAGAATTCTCACCTGCCAGATGGGAGGCCTGCATTTGATTCCTGGCCAATACACAACAGTGTTTTGGGCCAACAGGTGGTGTAATGTTAAGGCTGTTGGATTCCACATGGCTGACTGTGCCATATAAGTCTTGGACCTGTTGGCTTAAAAATAATATTGAGCACATGTGCATGTATGTCCAGAATTTTGAGAGGAGAATGAATGAGAAGGAAATGCAGTATGGGCATTTCTCCAGTGTGGTGTTTTCTCACTTTCCCTCTCTGTCTCTGTCTCTGGTGAACACATGTGCCTTTTAACTAACTAAACAAATAAATAATAAGTTACTGAGAAAAAAATATTTTAATTATGAAAAATAATATAATTATAAAATATATTGTGTGCTTTTTTTACTTGTTAGAATAGTAAAAATTTCTTTAGTAAGACATTCAGAAAATATTGCCCATCTAATGAAGAAAAGAAAAATAACTATTAAAACAACTCCCAGCAATAACGGTTGTGAACACTGATACAGAGATTCCAGATCTTATTCATGAAATTTCTCACTTTACTTTCCTAATCCTTTCATTACACACAAAAAAAAATAAAAATAATTTGCATTATAAAGTGACTGTTTCTCTTCTATTTCCAGATTTCACTAAATCCTTATGAAATAAAAGTCTTCACTTTTTTTAAAATTTAACTTGACAAAGTTATAACACTTCAAATTCTAAACTGTTAGTAAATATTAAATCTAACAATGCACACCCTTCTTTAACTCTTCATGAAATGATTACTTTTTAGTTCACCTACAAATAATATTTCTGTGGAATAATTTTCCTTACATAGACACTACCACATGACTGCTCATAGTTCATTTTAAATCCAAAAAAAAAAAAAAAAACCCTATTTTAATTAAGCAATACTCTGGGGCCAGGTTGGAGTGGCACAGAAGTTATGCGAGCTACTGTGGCACTGAAGTCACATGAGAAGCTCCCGGGACTGTGACACAAAATCTGCCTGTACATGCCAGCCCTTGTATGTCTTAAATCCTGACTGACTGAAGCTAGACATGAATTGCAATGTAAAACCTTGCTGGAGGTGTTTCTTTACTTATAACTTGCATACGATTTATGTTTTCATAAATGTTTCTCATGATTCCAAACAAGATATAACCACTATTAAATTTTGTGTTCATTATTTTCTTGATTAAAAAAAATGAGGAAATGAGGTTATCAGATAGATGTGATATATATATATATATATATATATATATTTGTATATATTTGGCTATAGGTATTAGTACTTTCACTGTTATTTATTTCAATGTATGAGTAACACATAATTTATTGATTTCTTGCCCTTTCAATGGCATCTGATTCATTTCAGGTTTTACTTTGTTTTTTGGTTTTTGTTTTTGTTTTTTTTAAACTACACTTTATTTTTTAGAGCAATTTTACCATTACAGAAAAATTGAACAGAGCATACAAATATTTTCTATATAGCATCAGCTGCCACATATGCACATGCCCCTCCACGTCATCATCCTTCTTCGCAGTGGGTCATTTGTTAGACATACACAGATGAACCTGCACTGACACATTAATAGCATGCAATGTCCGAGGATTGCAGTAGTGTTCACTTTTAGTTTTATACACTTTTTTGAGTTCGAACAAATACATAATGTCACATGATCACCATCAGAGTGTCATACACTGTGAGTTCACTGTCCTAAGAGTTTTCTGTCCTCTGCCTATTTATCACTTCCTCCCCGCTGGTTCCTAGCAAACACATTTTTTTTTCCCGTCTCCACGCTTTTGCCGTTTTCATGATATCCAATAGCTGGAATCATACATCTTGTAGCCTTTACAACTTGGCATCTTTCAGATCAGAACATGTATGCATTTATGTCTTCTCGATGACTTTTCATGGCTTCATAGCTCATTTCTAAACAGTTCATATTTATTTTTAAACCAGTGTAGAGTTATTCTGCAGTGTTTACTCGTCCAATATAGCTCCATTTTCTCCTCCTTTTGTATTACATCTTCATATGTTACAATTAAAGCATCAATTTTTATGGGACCAGCAGGTGCTATGGTGGTTATGGCAGTGCAAATCCTAGACCTGGCAGCTTGAAAATCACATCAGGTACATGTATGTGCATGTTCAAAATCCCGGGAGCACAATGGAGGAGAAGTGACCACAGTGGGACCATGCCCCCTGGGGAGTGATTTCTTCCTTTTCCTCTCACTGTCTCTCTTTGCTTCTCTCCTCTCCAGTGAGCACAGGCCACCTATGGCAAAATCCTTAAAATAAATTAACATACAATTTTTTTATTTCAATTTCTCTTATATATTCAATCACGTTATTTAGCTTGTAAAGTGAATGTTCCAACATGTGTACATTTCTCACCAGTGCAGTTGATAATACTATAAAATTATCTTCAACAGATAATACCCCATTTCTTTGTCTCATTAATGCTTTGCCTCTCTATTTTTCTTCTAGGTTTTACTTTTTCTTCTAGATTTTTATGTTTCTGTAACCTGATTATTGTCGATGTAACCTCATGGCCAATATATAATAGTTATTTTTTGGTAATCGTTGAATGTCAGGGTCAGAGAACATACAGATGTTCGATTTTGAAAAACAGCACTCATTATCTATCTTCTAAATTGCTTGTGTTAATATAAATACTTAATAGCAGTATAAGAAATCTTATGACGTATATTCTTTTAATATTTGGCATTATTTTAAGATAATTATGCTGATAAAATGGGTATAAATTATATCCTTATTTTAATTTTGATTTGCATTATTTCGATTACTTATTTTCATTTACCTTTTATTTACCTCCATTTTTTCCTCTTTTTGGGATTTTGTGCATTCATGTATGTGCTCCCATCATTTTCTTTGTTTCATTTTATAGATTTTTAGCTTTTTCTATAGAGTGCCTGGGCTCACCAGAGAGAGAGAAAATGAGAAATAACCCATAAGGGGGTAGCCACACTGCAATTCCTTCTCCACTCTCCTTTTGGGATTCTGGTCCTCCATGTACCCATACCCATGTGATTCTCAAGCCACCGAGTCCAGGGCTCAGATCACAAGCATATTTGGCCATTGGGAACTATTTCTTAACCTGCACACTACCTTCTGGTTCACCTCACATGTTGCTTTTTAAGTCACCAGGCCTGGAACTCAGATCATGTAGTCAGGCATGTGGAACCCAGCCTCCATAACCACCATGTCATCAGCTGGCTCCCTAATCCACTTTCTACCCTTTCTGTGATACCACCCTGAGGCTTGCTGATTTGCTAGAATTGCTGGCAGGACTCAGAAGCTGTTATATTCATGGTTGATTTTATTACAGTGAAGGAGCACAGATTAAGATAGAAAATGCACATGCAGGAAGTGCGGACAAGATCAGGTGCGAGTTCCCAGGGTGTTGCACAGGGTGTGCTAGTTCTCCCAGAAGCCATGTGCGGTGACAGGATAAAGTGTTGTGTGAAACATCTCGTGGTGGCAGAAAGTAAAAACTGCTCAGAAATGATGGGGACATAGCGAAAGGACACAGAGTCATGTGAAGTTTATAAAATCTGAAACAATTTTAGCAACAAAACAAATAATGATAAAAATTGAGTAGAACAAATAAAATAAAATAAATGTCTGTGCATTTATACTATATGAATAAATAAAATAATTGAAGAAACAATCCCTTCAATTCCTGTTACCATAAAAAGAATAATGAAACATTTAAGAATGACTAGCTTTCTTTGCTATGAATAGCTTGTATAACTACAATAGAACTAGCAAACTAGACATGGTTTGCCAACAATGCCAGTAATGTCTTTTTCTTTCTTTTTAATCTAAAATACGGTCCAGGTTCTAACACTGAATTTTCCCTGTCTAGTCTTCTTACTTTCTCCCCATTTGTGGTAGTTCCCTTAACTTTTTCTGTGTATTTTTAAAATTTATGAATAATACTCTTGTCTTTTTCAATATACTATAACTTGAGGTTTCCTGACATTGTCTCGCGTGCATATTAGGAGGCATACAAATAGATGAGTTAATACAGGTGACTTTGATTTTCATTATTTAGTTAAGGTGGTGTCTGCCAGATTTTCTCCTATTTTTACTTTGTAGTTAATAAATGTCTTGTTGAGAAAAAGCCTGAGATGAGCAAAATCAAACTAACTACCAGAGGGGATTTTTTTTAAGTAGAAAAATGGGATCAAAGTACAAATTTATTTTGGTGCAAATAATTTTGAAATCACTGCATGGTGTTTTCATAATACATATTTTCCTTGAATATTTTGAAGACTCCTTGAATGTTTGCCTATAACTTCATAATCCCTTGCAATACAATTCCAATCAATAAATGTAGTAGGACTAATAGAAACTCACCATTATGCAAACAAATGCCAAAGTTATAATCCCTACAAGCTACATAAAGAATCTCTACACTTCATTGGTGACAGTTTTACAAGTTTGAAATTAGTCATTAAAGAATTAAAAATAACTAGGAAGTCTGGTTAATAGAACATGAATGTAAGGCCTTGTTGTACAGTGTATTTGCATTTTGAAAAAGGGGCAAGTTCAGAAAGAGTTTAGCCTGGGGACCAACAGTTAGCATAATGGCTATGTCACTGAACTCCCATGTAGTCAACCACGGTTCGAGTTCTGGACCTGGTGGCTTAAACTCACAGCGGGTGCATGTGTGTGTGTGTGCCCAAGGACCCGAGAGGAGAATGGAGGAGAAGGGAGTGTGGCGTGGTCATCCCCCCGGGGGGTGATTTCTCGCTTTCTGTCTCTCTGTCTCTCTCTGTCTTCCTGGCAAATGCACGCGCCCTATACCAAAAACCTCTCAAAAAAAAAAAAAAAAAGTTTAACCTGGAGGCACCAAGCAGGCAAAACCAGCAGCTAGATTCAGAGATAGCTCCATGTCTCTCAATCATTCTATCCTATTTCCTAGTCCCTGTTTCTTTCTCAAAGGTTAATTCTAAATAACTTCAGATTTCTCTTTTGGGTCACTATTTCTTTTTATAGTTGTGTCTAGCGTACATTTTTTATTCTTCATTGATTTGTAAATTATGTTTGTTGAATTTCTTATTTGTAGAATTGTATTTGGTTCCTTAAATTTTTTCATAATTATGCTTTTAAAATTCTTATTTCTTGCTCATATTTTCAGGTTTTACTTTTATATCTTTAAACATAATATACTAAATAAGTTTATATTTATCTTCAAACAAGGTTGATAATTGAAATCATTATGCTAACATTTCTTTTTTGGGGGATGGGGGTAGGTTTTTGCTATAGGGTGTGTGCGCACCCCAGAAAGACAGAGAGAGAGACAGAAAGGGAGAAATAATCCCCCAGGAGGGATGGCCACACCACAATCCCTTCCCCTCCATTCTCCTCTCAGGATCTTGGGCACGCATGCATACATGCTCAGTGTGAGTTTAGCCACCGGGTCCAGGACTCAAAATGCAGTTGACTATATAGGAGTCCAGAGACATAGCCATTATGCCAACTGCTGGTAACAGTTTCTAAGTTTTGCTCTGTGCCTGGTTCTCAGATAGGAAGTTTTGTTTCTTCATGAACCTTGGAATTTTACCTGTGAAAAGCCTTTGAAGCCAGGGTCAAAGTTTCTCTAAGAGACTTTTCTAGTTTACATTCTATTTGAATTTCACATGATATCTAAGTATTTACATGATGTCTAAGTATGTTAATACGTTTCAGAGATGATGTTTTTCTTCTACACACTACCAAGTCAAGACAGGCAAGTTTCCTTTTGCAGACTTATGTGTGATGGAATTCTTTTTTTTTTTTTTTTAAGAGATTTTTGCTATAGGATGTGGGCACTCACTGGAAAGACAGAGAAAAAAAAAAAAAAACAAGAAATCCCTTCCCAGTGGGGATGGCCATGCTGCAATTCCTTCTCCTCCATTCTTCTCTTGGGATCTTGTGCATGGACACACATGCACCCAGCCTGAGTTTCAAGGCATGGGTCTGGGACTTGAACCACTGTCGGCCATGTGGGAATCCATCAATGTAGCCATTGCTCCATCTGCTGGTTCTAATGGAATACTTTTTTTTTTTTTTTTTTTTTTTTTTAGAGTAAGGTAGACCTTAGGGTCCAACATGGGTCTTCAGCAAGCCCGTAGGTTCTTTTCCGCCACTCCTACACACACTGTATATCCTCTGAAGGAATAGCTTAAGTTTTGGAGAAAGCTCATACTTCAGAATTCATGCTTACATTGTCTTGGTAGTCTGCTGATTTTTATTGTCTTATCAAATTAAAAATCAGTTTTAAAGGGATAATTGTATATTTAATCCAGTATTTTAAATGTTTTAGTTTGCCATAAGTGAAAATATGCCTGCACTTTTAAATTTATGCAAATATACCTCACCATATAATCTAAGTGAGACTTCAGCTTTCTCAGATAAGAAAATAACTTGGGGACCAGCAGATAGCATAATGGCTATGTCACTGAACTCCCGCATAGTCGACTGCGATTCAAATCCAGGACACTGTGGCTTAAACTCATGCCAGGCGCATGTACCTGTGTGCCCAAGATCCCAAGAGGAGAATGGAGGAGAAGGGATTGCGGCGTGGCCATCCTCCCTGGAGGGTGATTTTTCACTTTCTATCTCTCTCTCTCTCTCTCTGTCTTTCTGGCGAGTGCACGCACCCTATAGCAAAAACTTCTCCAAAAAAAAAAAAAAAGAAAGAAAAGAACTTGAAACTATTTTTCTAATAACACATATCTGGAGGCCAACTTTTGAACTACAGCATGTAGCACTGCCCTCTGCCTTTGTTTAAAGTGTTTTATAACATATGACCTTTGTCATAGTCCATAGATAAACTTACCTGATTTCTTAGTTGTTTCAATATTGTTTACCCCACATAAAAGGACAAAAGGATTTTGCACTTTAAGATTACAAAATTACTTGTTTTCCTAGTGTCCTTTTATGCTCTTTTTCATATGTTTTGTTTCTGAGGTTTTAGGGTGGGAGTCCTGCTTTCTACCAGATACCACCCAAAATTATGCAAATCTTAATTAGGCAACACGGTTTTTCCATTTTTGATACTAGTTTTCCAGTTGTGTTTCCTAAAGAACCAACTTTGCTTTCAGTAAAACAGAAAAACTCTCAAGCAATTTGAAATGTCTACAATTTCCATTTTCACCAAATTTTGTAAATAAACATAACCCCCAATTTAACATGTTGTCACATTTTATAGAAATCAAATACATTGATGTGATATTTTACTTGGGAATTATATTTTTCAGCCTACTAAAATATGCATTTCCCCGCTTTTTTTAGGGCACATGGAAACAGAGGGGTGGGGGGACATGAAATCATTGCATAGGGGTGATGGCCACACTGCAAACCCTTCTCCTCCAGTCTTCCACTCTCCTTTCAGGATTTTATGCATGCACATCAAAGAACCTGGCATGATTTTCAAACTGCATGTTCCTGGGACCAACAGATGGTATAATGGTTATGTCAATGAACTCCCATATAGTTGACTGTGGTTTGAGTCCCAGACCTGTCAGCTTAAACTCATGTCAGGCGTGTGTGCAAGTGTTCCTAAAATCCAAGAAGGAGAAGAAGGGACTGCAGTGTTGCCATCCCCTCTGGGGGAGGGAGGGGCGCTGTTTTCTCGCTTTCTGTCTTTCTCTGTCTCTCTCTGGTGAGCAGATGCACCCCATAGCAAAAATATCTCTCTGAAAACAAACCATGAAAACCGCCTGGTCCATGCAGTTGTCCATGTGGAATCCAAAGCTTTAACCTCCATGCCACCTGCTGACCCATAGACTACCCATCCTTAAAGACTTAGCTAAACTTTTATTTCATCATTCCCTTCTTCACTAAACAATATACTTCATTCCTCAATTAACCCCTACCGTCTTAGACCAATTTCTCTTATATTTGTTGAAAAAATTTTGTTGACTAATGTATTTTCTGCAATAACGTGTGAACTCATTTCCTTTTTTTTTTTTTTTAATAATAGGGACCATGAGCACATATGAGAAAGAGAGAGAGAAAGCTACCTTGATAGGATCTTGGTCCCTTTCCTTAGATCTCCATCTTCTCAGAATCCTAGGTACCTGCGTGTGTGGACCTGGCATGTTTACAGGCAGACCTAGGCATCCAAATCTGCTATTAGCCATGTGGGTTCCAGCACCAAAATCCATCAGGCTATGGGCATGACCACTAGGCTGGGCCTGTGAACTCATTTTTAACTGGAACTGTAGCAGATTCATCTCTTTATGCCTTGTGCATAGTGTAAAAACTGGCATATACTTAGTGCTAAAATTTTTGTTGATGGTATGTAAAATAAAGAATTTAGAAAACTTTAGAATTGCCTCAAAATATGATAGGATGTCTGGACACAAAATTTATGTTTCTAAATTTTACCCTTCCCCTGAGATTCAAGAATTCATAAGCCAGATAGGTATCTCCACAATGTTCAATCACTAACACACATTTTTTTGTAGGTCAAATGTCTTTGCTAGAGTCTGTCATACTTTTGTTCAAACTATGAATCACATATTTCTTCATTTTTTTTAACTCCTGATAACTTCTCACTTCTTATAAGTCATAAGAATGCTCATTCTATGCTTTGTAACCCCAAACCAACATCATATTGTCCCTGACATATTCATCAAACTTTGTTTCCTATCATATGGTTAATGTATCACCTTATTTATATCTTTTTTTTTTTCTCTACAAGTTAAAGCCTAGTCAGATGTCTAAAAAGTTTTTCTTAAGGACTTGTATGATTATCTCCTGAGCCTGATTTTAAAATTTGAGCAGGTATCTTTCTATAGAGATTCAAATTATCAATCATCATGATCCATAAAATATACTGGACTTACTTAAGTGAGTTCTTCTATTATTTAGAAATGATCAACAAAAAATATTAAATTTCTGTTTATTTAAAATAGAGTACTGGGACCAGCAGTTAGCATAATGGCTATGTCGCTGGGCTCCCATGTAGTCGACCATGGTTTGAGTCCCTGACCCTTCGGCTTAAACTCACACCAAGCGCATGTGCGTTTTTGCCCAAGATCCGGAGAGGAGAATGGAGGAGAAGAGATTGCAGCGTGGTCATCTGCCCTGAGGATGGGGTGATTTCTCGATTTCTGTCTTTCTGTCTCTCTCTGTCTTTCTGACGAGTGCACACGCCCTATAACAAAAAATCTCTCAAAAAATAAAAGAGTACTTAGAATACTTGCAATGCCTCTTCAATGCATAAAATTGTCACCTCTTTCCAAACAAAACAACATAAACTTCTCTGCACTCCTGTCCTTTACTATCTGTAGAAGTTAATATTTAACTTCTTCTGTGTCCAGATTGTCACTGAACTCTGTATCCAGCAAACCTCTGCAGAGCAGTGTGTGAGAGAGCTGCAGGCATGCGGTCTGAGAAGTGGGCAGCTGCGATGCTGCTGCTGCAGCTCTGCTTTGCTGGATGTGGTTTCTGTGGGAAGGTCCTAGTGTGGCCCTGCGACATGAGCCATTGGCTCAACTTAAAGATTGTTCTGGAAGAACTTACAAAGAAGGGCCATGAGGTGACAGTGTTGGTTTCTTCACAAAGTTTCCTCATTGATTACAGCAAACCTTCTGCAATCAACTTCGAGGTGCTTCCTGGTTCATTGGACAGAGAAACTTATCTGAGACAACTAAATAGCTTTTTAGATCTAGCTGTTAATGTCATGCCAACATTGTCACGCTTGCAATCAGCGAAAAAGCTGCAAGAATTCATGGCTGAAGTAACTGTAAGACATAAAGTTTTCTGTGAGAGTGTGACCAGCAATCACTCACTCATGATGAAGCTCCAGGAAACCAAGTATGACGTAATGGTTATAGACCCCGCGCTTCCCTGTGGAGAGCTGGTGGCCGAGTGGCTTGCACTTCCTTTTGTCTACACGCTCCGGCTCTCCATGGGCGGCACTTTGGAGAAATATTGCGGGCAGCTTCCAAGTCCACCTTCTTATGTGCCGGTTCCCATGGGGGAACTGACAGACAGAATGACCTTTATGGAAAAAATGAAAAATATGCTGCTTAAAAGAGTGAAAAATATGCTGCTTACCTTTTTCTTTGACATCTGGATCAAACAATATGATAATTGGCTTTGGGATCAGTTTTACAGTGAAGTATTAGGTAAGAGACTGCTTTTTTTTTTTTGGGAGAGGTTTTTGCTATAGGGCACGTGTGCTCGCCAGAAAGACAGAAAGACAGAGAGAGACAGAGAGACAGAAAGTGAGAAATCACCCCTTCATGGGGGATGGCCACGCCACAATCCCCCCTCCTCCATTCTCCTCTCGGGATCTTGGGCACGCCGGCGTGAGTTTAAGCCACCAGGTCCAGGACTCAAACCGCAGCCGACTACATGGGAGTTCAGCGACATAGCCATGACACTAACTGCTAGTCCCGAGACTCTGCTTTTCATGCTAACCTCGTTATCAACCAACACTTAGGAAGTTTAGAAGTGCCTAGGAAGACAAACAGAATATGTTTTGAATCTGATTTTCACACAAATACAAGTGATAGCAATGTACTGTTTATCAATAACTAATTGGGGAAAAAGGCAAGAAATCCCTTGCTGTGGTTTCATGTTGTTTTGTTCTTTGCTTTGTTTTGATGTTTTTGTTTGTTCTTTTGCTAGTGAGCCTGTGTACTTGTTAAAGAGAGATAGACAGAGAGAAAGTGAAAATGCACCCTTTATGAAGATAATCAAAGCACAATCCTATCCCCTGAATTCTCTTCTCAGGATTTTGGGCATACATCCACCAATGCCTGGCATGTTTTTCAAGCTGCCAGGTCTGAGACTCACTGTGCAATTAGCCTTGTGGGATCCACCTGTCTTAACCACTGCCTGATCCATGATTATTCTTTATCTACAGTCATCAAGCCATTTTCTAAGATGCCTTGGTACTTAATAGGTTATTAGCAAAACAGTTAAAGAAAACACACCCAAATGTCATTTCAGTAAGAGATGTAATTTTGCCAAATATGAAATATATACTACATCCAGCATGCTGAATTTTGAAATGTGAGTTGCTCTTACCTTTTATTGGTAAAGATATTGTAATGTTTGTGGTAAAAGTACAATCATCTCTTTCTCTGATGTCCGTATTACACTGAGATGTAAACTATATTAACAATGAGTCTGAATTTGGTATGTAAGTTACTTTGCCCGAATTTTGCCCCTCAAAAGTTTGAGCATTACTAATTATTATTCTCAAATTCATACCCTTCTTCTTTGGCTCAGGGTACCTGCCATTCTCACCTGGCCCATAAATTAAGAATAAAACTTCAATAAGTTCTATGTAAAAACTGTTTCATCTTAGCTGGTCATACTGAAAAGTTTCCTAGAATGATTCATGCTTTTGGAAGTAGTATACAAAACCTGAAAAATTAAGTGTAAAATTGTAAAATAGTTTATGTCTTATGGAGTTAAAAGATAGTACTGTTTTTAACTTTACCGATAACATTCATTTTTGCTTATTTTAATTACTCGATTTTTCTGCTAAAGAATACTTTTGCTTTGTAATTTTCATATACATAGCTTTCATCTGAATCCACCAACTGAGGCAGGTCTCACTCTAATTTTTTTTAAAACTCAGGAGAAAGCATGAACTAACAAACAAACGATCATACTGAGTATTTAAAATACTCACCTGGCTGTCCCCATGGTCTAGTGCATAAGGGTACCATTTGGCCAAATTTGGTTCAAGTGCCATCCCCAGTAGCTTGAAGAACATGCTAGTGGGCCTGCAGGTGAGGTGGAGGTTAAGGCTCTGAATCCCACATAACTGACTGTGCCATGTAAATTCTGGACCAGCAGCTTGAAAATCCTACCAGGTGTGTGAGCATGCATGCCTGAGTGGAGAATGAAGGAGAAGGGATAGTGGTGTAGTGATGGTTGTCCCTCCTCCCCAGTGGGATTTCTTATTTTCCTTCTCTCTCTCTCTTCTCTTTCTCTGAGCACATGCACCCTATAGTAAAACTAAGAATAAGAATCAGAAGGAGAAGGAGATGGAGAAGGAAGGAAAAGGAGAGGGAGAGGAAGAAGGAGAAAGAAAAGAAAGAAGAAAAAAAAAGTTGGGTATATGTGCATGTGTGCCCAAAATCCAGACAGGATGGCAAAACGGAGGAGAAGGGATAGAAGCATGGCCACTCAGAAAGCTACAAATAGAACTGCCAAACGGCCAAGTAATTCCACTCTTAGGTTTTACCCAAGGGACAGGAAAACCCTCAGTCAGAAAAACACTTGCACATCCATGTCTATTGCAGCATTAGTTACAATTGCTAAAGCATTCATTTATTTTTAAAATTTAAACTACTGGGGCCAGACAATGCACAGTAGTAAAATGTGACAGTCTATGAGGCTAAGCCACATGGGAGGATTCTGGGTTCATATCTGGAGGCCTCTCTGATAATGCCAGGCATGTACATTCCTAAGATCTGTAGCTGGCTGAAGCTGGGGAATTGCAGCATCAAGACCCTGTTGGGGAGCTGTCTTTCTGCTCTCTTGCTCATGAGAGAAATATAATTTTTTAAAAATTTTTCATTTTATTCCTGGAATAAGGCCAATATTTTCTTGGTCTCTTTTTTATTAATAGATTTTTTAAATGTATTTCTTTCATGAGTGAGAGAGACACAGACAGTAGGGTAGAGAAAGAGAAAACACTTGTACAAAGTCCTGATGCTTTGATCCATCCCAGCCTGAGCCAGCCCCAGATCACGGGCACAAATGTACCTGGAGTTCTCAGGGAAGTCTCCAGATGTGAACTCAGAATCTTTTTATTTGGGTTACCCTGACAGAATGTCATGTTTTATTGCTGCATAGCTGTTTGGCCACATCCATGAGATTTTCTTTTTTTTTTTTTTTTTTAAAGAATTTTTTTTTTTTTTCTTTTAAAGAATTATTTATTTATTTCCATTTGTCATTGTTATTTTTTTTCTTTATTTGACGAGAGAGAGAGAAAGGGACAGTGAGAAAGCAAGCCACAGGGTCCAGGACTTGAACCATGGTTAGCCATGTGGAAATCCAGTGCCCTTATCCACCACACCACCTGCTGGCCCCAACATCCATGAAATTTTCTATTAAAACATTACTGAGTTCAGTTAACGAATCATTTTCAGGGTTATAGCATATATTCGTGTGTGTCTGTAAGATTGAATTTTAAATTTATATTCTAATATTGGGTTGTCAGAAAAGTCATGACACAGTTTTACATAGAAAGACAGAAGAAATACATCATGACTTTTCCAACACCCCAAAAATATCCTTGCTCATGATTATATCAACAATTATACTTTTATATCAATAAATTCATTTTTCTGAGTTTTACCCTTTCTCTAACTTTTAAAGTTACATGCACTCTATTTTCTATTAATAAATAATAACTAGAAATTTATTTCAGGTTCCATAGTTACCATATTTCATTTATTTTCATCTATATTATTTCAGGAGTTTTTGTGGTTGTTGGCTGATTCTACCTGTCAAAGAATTTCAAAAATGATTTTTTTATTTTCTAGTATAAGGCATTTTCTAGTATAAGGCAGTATATGGGTTAGCTATTATGACAATAAAGCTTTATTTTTAAAAAAATCCCAACACTCAGTGGCATGAAACAGAAGTCATTTATTATGGTTTCTGAGTCTGTGTTGACAGTATAGTTCTAACTGCAGTGGAACTCACAGATTCAGCTGAGTCAGGTAAGTGGCTCTACTGCTCTTGTGCAGATTTTCTAATAAGTTTGAGAGTCAGTATTCTAGGTTGGGCTTGGCTCTCTACATCTATCTCATATCTACTCAATAGATGAGCTTGGCAATGTTCTCATGGATAGGAAGATGTCCAAGAGAAAAAGGAGAAATATTTTCCCTTTACTACTGTTAAATAATAAGTACATTTAGCAATCAGTACATGAATATGGGGGAGATGAACAATTTAGACAATTCATGAGTTTAATTTATAGCATGGAATTAATTTTTTTAATTTTCAACTTTTTGCCTTGTGATTAGAAATATGATGTGTATAACAGAAATTATTTAAAATTTATGGGCACTAATTTTAAGACCTATTATGTGGTTAAATCTCAGAAATATTTATACATGTCCTTGAAAAAAATGTATAGGCTCTATGTTGAGTGATCAAAATGTCATATATATATCCATTAGATCAAGCTCTGAACCTTGTAGCTCCTACACTACAGATACATCATGTTTGTGACTGAGGTTGAGAATCTCTAATTAAAAAATCCAGAATCAAAACTGCTCCAATATTCAAAAATTTTTGAGTGCAGTTATGATGACATAAGTGGAAATTTCCACAACTGACCTCATGTGACAGGTTGCAGTCAAACACTGCAATACAAAAATAGCATATAAAATAAGCATTGGGTTATGTGTATACAATGTATGTGAAACATAAATAAAATTTGTATTTGTATTGGGGTCATTTCCTCAAGATGTCTCATTATATATATGTAAATATATCAAAATTTTTAAAAAATCTAAAATCTGAAATGTCCTAAATATAGATAAGAGGTACTCTATTTTTATGTCAGTTTTTAAATAATCTTTCATAAAATCTATCCCAATTATGGTGTAGTTTTAAATTTTACATAAAATTTGTCAGTGTTTGCCTCATAGGGTTTAATGTGCTAGGGGCATTCAAGTGTAGAATTACAATATTATAGCTTCCTGGTAAACTCAGTTTTTAAATTTATCTAACATTTTTGCTTCTAGTAATGCTTCATGAGTACAAATCATTATTTTTAATATTAATATAGCTAAATAATATTAATATAGCTAAAATTACTTTGATATTGATATAGCTACATGAATATAGCTGCATATAGCACTCTAAATATATGTGAATATGATTTTCTATCAATTTATAATTTAATACATGTTAGTGTTTTAGATTTGGTCTCTTTTAACTGAAATATAAATAAATATTTGTAATCTAATGTTATTTTCAAATGATTTGTAACAGGAAATGTTTTCTTTTTTTTCTTTTTTTGGAGTTGTTTGTTTGTTTGTTTGTTTGTTTTTGCTATAGAGTGCGTGCGCTCTCCAGACAGAGAGATACAGAGAGACAGAAAGTGAGAAATCACTCCCCAGGGGGGTTGGCCATGCCACAATCCCTTTTTCTCCATTCTCGTCTTGGGATCTTTGGCAAGCATGCACACACACCCAGCGTGAGTTTTAAGCCACCGGGTCTGGAACGTGAACCATGGTTGACTACATGGGAGTCCAGAGACATAGCCATTATGCTAATTGCTGGTCCCAGGAAATGTTTTTTATGTCAATTTATTTTGAAATAAATTAATTGAATGACTGTATTGGTACAGTAATAAAAGAAACAACAAAATCCCACACTATAAATGCCTTGAAATTTATTTTTCTTTAACGTAACTATCCACAGAAAGAATGTTCTGTTCACTACATCATCAGGTATCAAGAAATTAATTGTTTATTACTTTTGTATCCCTTACGATATTGTTCTTCCAATATAGTTGAGCAAGGCTACCTCAATACTGAACTCACAGAGGTAAAGAAAAAGTAGGGACAATGTATTTTAATTTTGAAAAACAAAAGTGAACCCCGAAGTTGTTAATTAATTTCGCACATACTGCTGGAAAAAAATGCGTACCTAGAAAACCTAGGCAAGTTTCTGTAGATAGCAACATAGCTCAAATGGACTGCTCAGAGACCAATAACTGCCACCCACTGAATTCCAAACCTCATTTGCTTACTTATATATTATGTGTTATGTAATCACCCACTGAATGCAAAACTATTGTATGTGAGTATTTTAAGAAAAGGATTAATGGCAAAGTTTAATTGCATGTTTTTGTTTCATAATTCCTCAATATAACATTCAAAATGTCTCTTGAAATTATCTGCCCACTTCTGTGTACCTTTGTTCAATCTTATTTTTTTGTTTTTCATCAGCTTTGTGTTCGTTATGGTGAATCATTGCCCTAACTGTAGAATTTTAATGACTGCTTTAAGACACGTAGTTCTTTTTTTTTTTTTTAAAAGAATTATTTAGTTAATTTTATTTGTTATTATTAGTATTCATTTTTTAATTTGATCTGAGAGTGAAAGAAAAAGTGAGAAAGCAAGCTACCAAGTCCAGGACTCAAACTGCAGTCGATCATGTGGGAATACAGCATCTTAACCACCGTACCCCTGCTGGCCCTAAGCTAATTAGTTCTTAAAATGTGGTCTAAAATTCTTGCACATTGAATTCACGTGTGTAGTTAGTAATCAAGGAAGGACGTAGCACACACTGAACAGGCACATGGAGGACATAAACACATTGATGTGGAAGATATGAGGTGGGGTTCTTAGCCAATTTCTGGGAATTTCAAGTTGAGTTCCTTTGGCAATGCCTCTTCATTATCAAATTAGGGCATTTGGCTATATGACCTCTATTCAAACACTACTAAGTGATGACTCTAATAAAAGACTATTTACCATAGGATGTATACAATCATTCTTTTTTAAGAGTTCATTTTTTGCCTTAGAGCACGTGAGCTCACTGAAGAGAGAGAAAGACTGAGATAGTGAGAGGGAAAGTGAGAAATCACCCTCTGCAGGGACTGTCACACAGCAGTCCCTTCTCCTCCATTCTCCTCTCGGGATCTTGAGAATGCACGCACACACACCCAGCATGATTTTCAAGCCATTGGGTCCAGGACTCAAACCTTGGTCAAACCATGTGGGAGTCTAGGGACACAACAGCTATGCCATCTGCTGGTCCTCAATCATCAGTTTTGTTTTTGGGGGGTTTTTGTTTTGTTTTTTTTTTTTTTTTTATTTGGGGCAAATTTTTTTTTTTTTTTTTCCCTTTTTTTTTTTTTTTTTTTCATTTCATTTTCTTCCATACATTCAATCACATTAGTATTTGTCTTACAAAATGGATATTTCAACAGGTGAACATTTCTCCCTAGTACTGTTGATAAAACTACAAAATGTCTTCAACAGATAATACCACACCTCTTTGTGCCATTCAGTTTTTATTAGAATACTTAATAAGAGAGAATTCTTTTCTGAGTTTTCTTTTCCTCAGTTTCATAACAAGTTTTATGCGTGTAAAAATAATTGACTTTCTAATTTTCAGACGAGTTCTACTCTACAGATCTCCTAAAATTAATACTTAGAATCAATTCCTTTCCAAAGATATCATTTAAACAAAGCATAAAAGTAAGTGTGTGATATTGGTATATGTTCTTGTGTATGTTATACTTCAAAGGAGATTATATTGAATGTGAATTCTCAAGGAATTCTTATGGAAAAAATAGTGGAAAACCAATATATGTGATGAGGTTTGACTCAGGAAGAAAAGATGGTCTGAGGTTGGGAGAATCCTACAATAAGTTAGCAGACAAAAATATATTCCTGACTGGAAGATGGAAAAGCATTGAGAGGTGTCGGGTTGATATATAATGGGGCTAATCCATTATCTGCCATTTAGCTGGAGAGAAAAATCCGAATATTAAATTTTTCAGTTACATTTTTATTTATTGTTATGAAATGGCACTTACATATTACTTTTCTTTCACTCCCCCATTGCAAAATCCTCTATTCATTTATTCCTTCCTTCTTTCCATTTTCCCGTAATTATAACATATAGTCATAGTAAGTATTCTAGTGAACCTAATTTTCCCCTTAATATTGTAGCTTATCAGAAATAAGCATGTGTACTAATTCCCTCCACTCAACTTTCTTCATTTTATCTAGGAAGACCCACTACATTATGTGAGATTATGGGGAAAGCTGAAATTTGGCTAATCCGGACATACTGGGATTTTGAATTTCCTCGTCCTTACCTACCTAACTTTGAGTTTGTTGGAGGATTGCACTGCAACCATTCCAAACCTTTACCAAAGGTAGGTCTATTACGGTGAAGGTTTAATGCACCTTATAATAAAATATCTGATTTTTCTTTAAAGTTTACAGCCTCAATAACAGAAATAGATGGCTAGAGGTCTCCTATTTTCCACTACAAATCTGTTTTACTCATCATAGGGGTCTGTCATGAGTAACACTGAGTCTTTTGAACTTTGTATTGAGAATTTAGGCTAAAGAATAAAATGATTCAAATGGATTGTTAAAAATATGACTATAGGTCCAGTCCTATGGCCTATGCTTAAGGAAGCAAGATCCTATGTGGCCAGATATGGTTCATATTCCAGAACTGACATCTTCAAAAGTGTGATGAACGTGTGTGTGTGTGTGTGTGTGTGCATACATGAAGTCCAAACAGGATGGAGAAATGGAGAAGGGATTAAAATCTTTTCAAGGGTGCTTTCTTTCTTTTCTCTCAGTCTCTCTCTCTCTCTCTCTCTCTCTCTCTCTCTCTGTCTGTCTTTCTCTCTTTTGTAAATATAAGCAGCACCTGTCAACAAACATAAATAAAGAAATAAATAAGTAAGTAAATTGAAATCACTGTGTCTATCATGTGGATACTGGATTACGGGACAGAAAATCAGAGCCAGACCAATAACTGAATTGAGAGATAAGATGCATGATGATTATAGCAGGTTGACTGTGTTACCTTTTTTAAAAAATGTTACTCTATAATGCATTTCTTCTGAGTCCAGTAAAATAGGCTTGCATAAATTTATGAAAAATGATCCTGAATATTTGTCTAACAAGAATAAGTAGGTGAATTTATTAATAATTCATGGGATATAACTGACATGGTGATAATTTTTTTAAAAGAGGTTTTGCTTTAGAGTGTGTGTGCTTGTTGGAGATATGGAGTCAGTGAAAAGGAAAGTGAGAAATCACCTCCCAGGGAGGATAGCCAAGCCACATCTTCTCCATTCTCCTGGGATCTTGGGTACACATGAATACGTGCCTGGTGTGATTTTCAAGCCACCAGGACTGGGATTCGAACTGAAGTTATCTGTGTGGGATTCCAGCGATGTAACTGCTTTGCAATCTGCTGGCCCTAGTGTGATAATAATTTTACAACTCAAACTCTAAACCTTTATTTGGGCTTCCTTCCACGGAATTTTTTTTACACATTTACAGACTACTCTATTGTTTAGTGTAATTTAAGCATTGAGAGTAACAATTCCACCTATCATAAGCAAAGCTATCTTACTATCTGTTCATTCCTGTAATGTTTTGGTTTCAGTATCATGTTTATATTATAATTACTAATTATACATTTAAACCATACAATTTAGAAACACGTTTCTTCTGAAAAAGACCAAACAGTTCTACATGTTAGAAGACAGACTCACTCTAACAATGTATGCTTCACTTCTCTAGACTTTTCCTATTTAGGGTTGTAGATGAGTTTCTTTTATTTCTTCTTCTTTTTTTGTTTCCCTACGATGCTGCATTTTTATAATAGAATGTTATTTTCTGTAGGAAATGGAAGAATTTGTCCAGAGCTCAGGTGAAGATGGTATCGTGGTGTTTTCTCTGGGGTCAATGGTCAAAAACCTCACAGACGAAAAGGCCAATATCATTGCTTCAGCCCTTGCCCAGATTCCACAGAAGGTCAGTACAACCTCTAATTCTGGTGGGCAGTTTTTTACTAATTGCAAAGAGTGCTCTTTTCAGATGAAAGTTGGAATTCATTATTCACTGAACATAGTTGGTAAAAATCTGTAAAACAATATAGTGGAATTAGGAACATTTGATCAGTAACTCACCAAGCCCTGACATTGCTATTGAATCTTTTTTCTTAGTCATTTATCTTTAGTGGAATAGAGATGAAGGTGTTAACCCCTCACTAGTCTTTTACTATGAGAAATCTTTAGGCGTGCACTGCTTACTCTCAAAAGTTCAAAATATGTTATCTCCATAGTCTGGGAAAAGAAGGTCAGTACAACCTCTAATTCTGGTGGGCAGCTTTTTACTAATTGCAGAGAGTACTCTTTTCAGATGAAAGTTAGAATTCATTATAAATGCACTGACCATAGTTCGTATCGCTTAAAGTAAAGATTTGTAAAACAATACAGTGTTATTAGTAACATTTGATTATTTGCTCACTGAGCCTTGACATTGCTATTGAATCTTTTTTTTCATAATCAATCATCCTTAATGGAATAGAGATGAAGGTGTTAAGTCCCTCACTAGACTTTTACTGTGAGAAATTATTGGCCTGTGCTGCTTACTGTCAAAAATTCAAAATATGTTATCTCTACTGTCTGGGAAAAGAAAATGCTATACATAGAATAGAGAAAAATCATGCTCACGAATATGCTCCACATTTGTATGTTTTATCAAGAGGTTTAGAAGCAGAAGCCTAGATTTTCTTAATCTTTCCAAACTGAATATTCTATAATTAAAACAGCTAAAATTCTAATACAATTGTCACAAATATACTATATTTAATTTATGATATTCAATTAATCTTTCTTTTATCACTACTATTCTATATGTTACTGGTTATGTAGTCCTAATCATAAAATGTCTTAGGACTCTTTATATATTGGTTAATGCACACAAAGCTATAAAGGCAATTATGCTACTTAGGTATGTTAAACTCTTGATTTTTGTTTTTAAACTTAAACATTAAAAGTCATTAAAAGTTTGTCATCAGTATAGAAACAACCAAATAGCATATGAGGAAAAGCTCAACATCCCTCATCATAAAGAAGATGCAAATTAAAACCATAATGAGAAACCACCCAATATTTGTCAGGATGGCAAAGATCAAAATACAAAAAATGCTAAGTGTTGGTGGGGTTGTGGTGAAAGAGGAACTCTCCTACACTGTTGGTGTGAATGCAAGTTGGTCCAGCCACTACGGAAAACAATATGGAGGTTCCTCAAAGATGTATAAATAGAACTACTATAATATCCAGCAATTTCACTCCTGAGTATCTTCCCAAAGGACAGTAAAATGCTCAGTCAGAAAAGCACTCGCACATCAATATTTATTGCAGCATTATTCACAATTGCTAAGACATGGAATCAATCCAAATGTCCATGAACAGATGAATGGATTGAAAACGTGTGGGGCATATACTCTGTGGAATACTATTCAGCCATAAAAAAACCCAACAAGATGCTGAGATTTTATAGAAAGTGGTTGAATATGGAAGATGTATAACTGAATGAAGCAAGCCAACCTTGAAAGAGACATTGTATGTCTCCACTTAATATATACCAACTATCTGCACTCTATGGTAGAGGTTGAAAGATTGGAGGACATGAAAGCAGTGAAAATACTTATGGACACTGGAGACACTGTGGAGGGAGAGTGAGAGAGGGGAAGAGTATAGGGAAGGAAATCAGGGAGAAAAAGTAGAGAATCAAAACATTTATGGAACATAGAAATTGTTAATTACCTATTGATGATAACTGGTATAGTATTCTCAACTGGTCTGGTCTGAGGTATATTTCATGTTGGGTAAATTCTCTTTACAAGCCAAATGGTATGTAGTGATTGAATGTTTTAAAAAATAATAAGAGTAAGAATAATAAAATAGAATAAAAAATGTTTGTAATCAGGCCAACAGGTGATGTAGTGGTTATGGTGCTGGACTCCCACACATCCAACTGGGATTTGAGTCCTGGTCCTGGAGGCTTGAAACTTATGTCAGGCACAATTCATGCGTATCAAAATCCAGGAGGAGAATGGAAGAAAAGAGATGGCAGTGTGGTCATTCCCCCAAGCGGTGATATCTTGCTTTCTCTCATTCTGTCTATCTTGTCTCTCCAGCAAGTGTATATGTCCTATAGCAAAAATCTCTCTCTAAAAAAAAAAAAAAAGTTTGTCATCTTATGGTATTTTGTCTGAATTTTTTATTTCCTCCAAGAAGAAAACTACATAAAAATTGTTAAAATTCTAACAAAATGCCTTATTTATTGAGAAATCAAATATAAGCAAATCCCACATTTAATCCTCTCTCAAAAAAGGGAAAGAAAAAAGGAAAAAGCAGTAAGACGGAATAAAAAGAAAGAAAGAAGGGAAGAAATGTTGAGGGAGGAGAGAGGGAAAG
>NW_006202498.1:281064-295470 GCF_000334495.1 Tupaia belangeri chinensis | reverse complement strand
GGTACACATGAAAACGTGCCTGGGGTGATTTTCACGCCACCAGGAGTGGGATTCGAACTGAAGTTATCTGTGTGGGATTCCAGCGATGTAACTGCTTTGCAATCTGCTGGCCCTAGTGTGATAATAATTTTACAACTCAAACTCTAAACCTTTATTTGGGCTTCCTTCCACGGAATTTTTTTTACACATTTACAGACTACTCTATTGTTTAGTGTAATTTAAGCATTGAGAGTAACAATTCCACCTATCATAAGCAAAGCTATCTTACTATCTGTTCATTCCTGTAATGTTTTGGTTTCAGTATCATGTTTATATTATAATTACTAATTATACATTTAAACCATACAATTTAGAAACACGTTTCTTCTGAAAAAGACCAAACAGTTCTACATGTTAGAAGACAGACTCACTCTAACAATGTATGTTTCACTTCTCTAGACTTTTCCTATTTAGAATTGTAGATGAGTTTCTTTTATTTCTTCTTTTTTTGTTTCCCTACGATGCTGCATTTTTATAATAGAATGTTATTTTCTGTAGGAAATGGAAGAATTTGTCCAGAGCTCAGGTGAAGATGGTATCGTGGTGTTTTCTCTGGGGTCAATGGTCAAAAACCTCACAGACGAAAAGGCCAATATCATTGCTTCAGCCCTTGCCCAGATTCCACAGAAGGTCAGTACAACCTCTAATTCTGGTGGGCAGTTTTTTACTAATTGCAAAGAGTGCTCTTTTCAGATGAAAGTTGGAATTCATTATTCACTGAACATAGTTGGTAAAAATCTGTAAAACAATATAGTGGAATTAGGAACATTTGATCAGTAACTCACCAAGCCCTGACATTGCTATTGAATCTTTTTTCTTAGTCATTTATCTTTAGTGGAATAGAGATGAAGGTGTTAACCCCTCACTAGTCTTTTACTATGAGAAATCTTTAGGCATGCACTGCTTACTCTCAAAAGTTCAAAATATGTTATCTCCATAGTCTGGGAAAAGAAGGTCAGTACAACCTCTAATTCTGGTGGGCAGCTTTTTACTAATTGCAGAGAGTACTCTTTTCAGATGAAAGTTAGAATTCATTATAAATGCACTGACCATAGTTCGTATCGCTTAAAGTAAAGATTTGTAAAACAATACAGTGTTATTAGTAACATTTGATTATTTGCTCACTGAGCCTTGACATTGCTATTGAATCTTTTTTTTCATAATCAATCATCCTTAATGGAATAGAGATGAAGGTGTTAAGTCCCTCACTAGACTTTTACTGTGAGAAATTATTGGCCTGTGCTGCTTACTGTCAAAAATTCAAAATATGTTATCTCTACTGTCTGGGAAAAGAAAATGCTATACATAGAATAGAGAAAAATCATGCTCACGAATATGCTCCACATTTGTATGTTTTATCAAGAGGTTTAGAAGCAGAAGCCTAGATTTTCTTAATCTTTCCAAACTGAATATTCTATAATTAAAACAGCTAAAATTCTAATACAATTGTCACAAATATACTATATTTAATTTATGATATTCAATTAATCTTTCTTTTATCACTACTATTCTATATGTTACTGGTTATGTAGTCCTAATCATAAAATGTCTTAGGACTCTTTATATATTGGTTAATGCACACAAAGCTATAAAGGCAATTATGCTACTTAGGTATGTTAAACTCTTGATTTTTGTTTTTAAACTTAAACATTAAAAGTCATTAAAAGTTTGTCATCAGTATAGAAACAACCAAATAGCATATGAGGAAAAGCTCAACATCCCTCATCATAAAGAAGATGCAAATTAAAACCATAATGAGAAACCACCCAATATTTGTCAGGATGGCAAAGATCAAAATACAAAAAATGCTAAGTGTTGGTGGGGTTGTGGTGAAAGAGGAACTCTCCTACACTGTTGGTGTGAATGCAAGTTGGTCCAGCCACTACGGAAAACAATATGGAGGTTCCTCAAAGATGTATAAATAGAACTACTATAATATCCAGCAATTTCACTCCTGAGTATCTTCCCAAAGGACAGTAAAATGCTCAGTCAGAAAAGCACTCGCACATCAATATTTATTGCAGCATTATTCACAATTGCTAAGACATGGAATCAATCCAAATGTCCATGAACAGATGAATGGATTGAAAACGTGTGGGGCATATACTCTGTGGAATACTATTCAGCCATAAAAAAACCCAACAAGATGCTGAGATTTTATAGAAAGTGGTTGAATATGGAAGATGTATAACTGAATGAAGCAAGCCAACCTTGAAAGAGACATTGTATGTCTCCACTTAATATATACCAACTATCTGCACTCTATGGTAGAGGTTGAAAGATTGGAGGACATGAAAGCAGTGAAAATACTTATGGACACTGGAGACACTGTGGGGGGGGAGGGAGGGAGGGGGAGGCATTTATGGAACATAGAAATTGTTAATTACCTATTGATGATAACTGGTATAGTATTCTCAACTGGTCTGGTCTGAGGTATATTTCATGTTGGGTAAATTCTCTTTACAAGCCAAATGGTATGTAGTGATTGAATGTTTTAAAAAATAATAAGAGTAAGAATAATAAAATAGAATAAAAAATGTTTGTAATCAGGCCAACAGGTGATGTAGTGGTTATGGTGCTGGACTCCCACACATCCAACTGGGATTTGAGTCCTGGTCCTGGAGGCTTGAAACTTATGTCAGGCACAATTCATGCGTATCAAAATCCAGGAGGAGAATGGAAGAAAAGAGATGGCAGTGTGGTCATTCCCCCAAGCGGTGATATCTTGCTTTCTCTCATTCTGTCTATCTTGTCTCTCCAGCAAGTGTATATGTCCTATAGCAAAAATCTCTCTCTAAAAAAAAAAAAAAAGTTTGTCATCTTATGGTATTTTGTCTGAATTTTTTATTTCCTCCAAGAAGAAAACTACATAAAAATTGTTAAAATTCTAACAAAATGCCTTATTTATTGAGAAATCAAATATAAGCAAATCCCACATTTAATCCTCTCTCAAAAAAGGGAAAGAAAAAAGGAAAAAGCAGTAAGACGGAATAAAAAGAAAGAAAGAAGGGAAGAAATGTTGAGGGAGGAGAGAGGGAAAGTTTTTAGGAAAGAAGAAAAGAAAAAAATGTGAAAAAGAAAAGGCAATCAATCATCAAAAACTCCCCCACTAAAACTAAAGCAATGACATATTTTTCAAAATATTAGATTTGGAACATGACACTTAGCATACCTAAGTCACGTGACATACAAATTTATACAGTATTCATATTTGTCATCATTTTAGCTCCCATATTCTGACTGATTTAACTAGTCCTGTATGTTTTCTATTTTTCACTTACAATCTCACTCCTAAAAGCTTTTAAGTGGTAAATATTAAAATAGTGATTCTCTTACATGATAGAATCTTAGTATAAGCTTTTACAAAAATGTAGATAAAACAGTCCTGCTATATATATCTAAATGTTTGCAACCTACCACTTTTGTTCCTTCACTCAACTACCACCAAAAGTAAGGTAAATATGTGATTTCTAAATGATTCTTTGGTCTTAAAATACCCTAATTTGGGGGACAGCAGGTGGTGTATTGGTTAAGCACTGGACTCTCATAGCTGACCACGTTCGAGTCTAGGATATAGACACTTAATTCACACTGAGCAGGTGTGAGCAAGTGACCAAAGTCCTGAGAGAGAATGGAAAAGAAGGGATGTGGTGTGGTCATCTCCTCTGGGAGTGATTACTACTTTTCTGTTTCTCTCTGTCTCTCTGATAAGCACAAATCTCTCAAACTTAGCAAAAAAAAAAAATATATATATATATATATATATTAAAAAAAAAGAAGGTCATTGTGTGTTTTCACTTCCAAAATTAAAACATTATTTTTGTCAGGTTTTATGGAGATACAAAGGAAATAAACCAGCTGCTTTAGGAGCCAATACTCGACTCTATGACTGGATACCTCAGAATGATCTTCTAGGTAAGACTGTGGAGGAAAAAAACCTGCAGTTGGATGGTAGGCTAGTTAAGTAGCTGTTTAAAAGCAAATAAATTTAACAAACATTTAATAATCAAAATCTTCACATTTGACTTCTTGTTTTAAAGCAGATATGTTAAATCATCAGTAAAAATGTTGTAGATATATTCTTACTTCTGGTTTACAAAATAGCATCTTCAGTTAAAATCCTCACCACACTTCAGTTTCAATCTCACTTCAGATATCACCTCCCCAGTAATGTATTCCCAGAAAATGCAAAGGGAGTTGAGTTCTTTTTTTCCTGAGATTGAAGATTCTGATAGCGATGGACCATGTACTCAACTTTCTTAAGAAATACTGCCTTTTTCAGTGAGTTATATGATAACATTGCCCTTCCTTCTTTGACTATTTGGTAACAGATTATAATAAAGTCTATGCCTGCTCTTCTTCATCCCTAAACTAGGTCATCCCAAAACCAAAGCTTTCATCACTCATGGTGGAACTAATGGCATTTATGAAGCAATTTACCATGGTGTCCCCATGGTGGGAATTCCCATGTTTGCTGATCAGCCTGATAACATCGCTCACATGAAAGCCAAAGGAGCAGCTGTGGATGTGAACATGAACACGATGACAAGCGCAGATTTGCTCAATGCCTTAAAAACTGTCATTAATGAACCTTCGTAAGTACTGCAGCTAGAAGGCTTACCTGTCCTTGATAATGTTATCTGTCATGCCAGAAAATGTCCATGTTTCATACCTTGGAATTGGTCTATTTACAAGTAACAAGAATCACATGACCAATAGATATGGAAATATTTACTTCATGCCCAAGCTGCTGAAGTGACTTGTTAAAACTGGAAATAAAAAAAAGAAAATTCAAAAACTTCATATATTCCATCAATAATTTTTTTCAAAATACAAAATCTTATAATTATACATAAATCTTCTTTTTTGGATATATGCTGAGTTTTTCTCTGTTTGTTGTTTTACCTTTTTTGTGATAGTACACATGTGTTCCCCAGAGACACAGAGAGAGAGAGAGAGAGAGAGAGAGAGAGAGAGAGAGTGAGGGGGAGAAAGTGAGAAAGCACTCCTTCATTCCCCATGGAGGATGGCCCTGCTCGAATCCCTTCTCCCTTGTTTCCTTATGATTTTGAGCACACAAACACACATACCCGATGTGTTGTTCAAGATGCCGTGTCTGGGACTCAAACCATACAGTCGACTATGTGAGATTTAGCTACCTCAATCTCCACACCACCTGTTGGCTCTTTTAATTTTTTCCCAAAGGATTATTACTTTTAATTTTACTTGTTATTATTATCATTTTTTAATTTGCTGTAGGGTACATGCACTAGAGAGAGAGAGAGAGAGAGAGAGAGTAAATGATAAAACAAACTTCCAGGTCCAGCACTTCAATCATTGTTGGCCCAACACCTTAACCACCATGCCACCTACTGGCCCTTATTTTTTAAAATAAATAATTAAACACATATTGATTGACATTATATGTGGTTTTTATTTATTTATTATTATTACCATTTTTAATTTGCCATAGGGTATGTACACTCACCAGAGACAGAGACAGAAACAGAGAGAGAAACTGAGAAAGCACCGCAATAGGAGAAATATTCATGCTGCAATCTCTTCTGCTCAATTCTCCTCTTGGGTATAGTCACACAAGTACACAGGCCCAGCATGTTTTTCAAGACACTGG
Source organism: Tupaia belangeri chinensis (assembly GCF_000334495.1). Taxonomy (NCBI): domain Eukaryota; kingdom Metazoa; phylum Chordata; class Mammalia; order Scandentia; family Tupaiidae; genus Tupaia; species Tupaia belangeri. The sequence continues at coordinate 289,799 of NW_006202498.1, read as the reverse complement.
GTCAGGACCTGGACCATATAATTGGCCATGTGAGATCCAGCCACCTTAATCACCATGCCACCAGATAGCCCAAAATATTTAATCTAATTTAGCAACAAAATAAATTTGAATGAAATTATGTTCATTCCAAGTTTGTATTATTTATAATTTTAACTTACCAATGTTTATGTTATTTATTTTTTTATATTTATTATGTCTTTTTTCTTTTAAGAAAATCAATTTTCAAATTTAACCAGAGATCCTTTATTCCAAAATATTTTTTATTTATTTTTGACTGTCTCAGGCTAAGTGTTTTCGATAAGAACTCTCAGATATTGAATTACAATATTTAGTAAAATTTGCTTATTGCCTGGAGAAGAGAATGACACTTTTTGGTATGTATAACATAAACATGTACTACATATCTTTATAGAAAACAAAAACTCATTTCTATGTTTTTGCCTTCTAGTTATAAAGAGAATGCTATGAGATTATCAAGCATTCATCATGATCAACCTACAAGCGCAGATTTGCTCAATGCCTTAAAAACTGTCATTAATGAACCTTCGTAAGTACTGCAGCTAGAAGGCTTACCTGTCCTTGATAATGTTATCTGTCATGCCAGAAAATGTCCATGTTTCATACCTTGGAATTGGTCTATTTACAAGTAACAAGAATCACATGACCAATAGATATGGAAATATTTACTTCATGCCCAAGCTGCTGAAGTGACTTGTTAAAACTGGAAATAAAAAAAAGAAAATTCAAAAACTTCATATATTCCATCAATAATTTTTTTCAAAATACAAAATCTTATAATTATACATAAATCTTCTTTTTTGGATATATGCTGAGTTTTTCTCTGTTTGTTGTTTTACCTTTTTTGTGATAGTACACATGTGTTCCCCAGAGACACAGAGAGAGAGAGAGAGAGAGAGAGAGAGAGAGTGAGGGGGAGAAAGTGAGAAAGCACTCCTTCATTCCCCATGGAGGATGGCCCTGCTCGAATCCCTTCTCCCTTGTTTCCTTATGATTTTGAGCACACAAACACACATACCCGATGTGTTGTTCAAGATGCCGTGTCTGGGACTCAAACCATACAGTCGACTATGTGAGATTTAGCTACCTCAATCTCCACACCACCTGTTGGCTCTTTTAATTTTTTCCCAAAGGATTATTACTTTTAATTTTACTTGTTATTATTATCATTTTTTAATTTGCTGTAGGGTACATGCACTAGAGAGAGAGAGAGAGAGAGAGAGAGTAAATGATAAAACAAACTTCCAGGTCCAGCACTTCAATCATTGTTGGCCCAACACCTTAACCACCATGCCACCTACTGGCCCTTATTTTTTAAAATAAATAATTAAACACATATTGATTGACATTATATGTGGTTTTTATTTATTTATTATTATTACCATTTTTAATTTGCCATAGGGTATGTACACTCACCAGAGACAGAGACAGAAACAGAGAGAGAAACTGAGAAAGCACCGCAATAGGAGAAATATTCATGCTGCAATCTCTTCTGCTCAATTCTCCTCTTGGGTATAGTCACACAAGTACACAGGCCCAGCATGTTTTTCAAGACACTGGGTCAGGACCTGGACCATATAATTGGCCATGTGAGATCCAGCCACCTTAATCACCATGCCACCAGATAGCCCAAAATATTTAATCTAATTTAGCAACAAAATAAATTTGAATGAAATTATGAACTTATATACTGAACTTTGGATATATATCCTTATGTCTTAGTTTTTCACTGAAAGATCTCAGTAAGGATAAGAATTAATATGATTTATGTATATATAATATTGAGTCTTTATTTTTGACAATGTGTTTCATTTTTACTATTAATATTTGAACTGTTTTGGAAGTATTTTCATTCCAAGTTTGTATTATTTATAATTTTAACTTACCAATGTTTATGTTATTTATTTTTTTATATTTATTATGTCTTTTTTCTTTTAAGAAAATCAATTTTCAAATTTAACCAGAGATCCTTTATTCCAAAATATTTTTTATTTATTTTTGACTGTCTCAGGCTAAGTGTTTTCGATAAGAACTCTCAGATATTGAATTACAATATTTAGTAAAATTTGCTTATTGCCTGGAGAAGAGAATGACACTTTTTGGTATGTATAACATAAACATGTACTACATATCTTTATAGAAAACAAAAACTCATTTCTATGTTTTTGCCTTCTAGTTATAAAGAGAATGCTATGAGATTATCAAGCATTCATCATGATCAACCTGTGAAGCCCCTGGATCGAGCAGTCTTCTGGATTGAGTTTGTCATGCGCCACAAAGGAGCCAAGCACCTCAGGGTTGCTGCCCATGACCTCACCTGGTTCCAGTACCACTCTCTGGATGTGATCGGGTTCCTGCTGGCTTGTATTATATCTGCTATGTTTTTGGTCACAAAATGTTGTTTGTTTTTCTATAAAAAATTCCACAAAACAGAAAAGAAGAAAAAGAGGGAGTAGATTAGGAAAAGGCGGGAATAGATCTTACTACATTAGGCTGAGTCCTCAGTGGAGTGATCTTGTTTATTCCAGTTATAAGGAGCTTAACAAAATACATCTCCATTCTGTTTTCAAGTTTCTCTTTCTGCTTCCTCAGCCTAGAGACAGAGCACAGAATTCAACATGACCATTATCTAGTGAGTGTACCTTGTTTTTTCTCTCTTTTTAGGTGGCTTTACCTTCCTCTCACTTACTGACAAAGGGACACTATTAATTTTAAATAGTTTGTTTTCATTATGTCAATATTTTCTTTATTTTTAAGCCTGACCGATATGCTGACTTATGGTAGGCTGAATCCTGAGGAACTTCCCAAAAGTATAAATGGAATTGGGCAGATGTGGTGAACACAGAACAGTCAAATTTGCACGTTCTGAAGGACCATACGATTCAGAAAAAATAACATTAGTGTGCAACGAGAGAACAATAGTTTTCTTTTTCATTAATAAAAAACCCTTTTGCTTGCCCCAAATTACAGAGATTACAGTAAGAACTGATAAGTCTGTAGTGTATCATAGTGGGAAACATCTGTAAAAGTTCCTTTCAGCACATCTTGGTAATAATAATCATACTTTCTAACTTTCTTGCCTTCAACACACGTTCTTGTGTGCCATCTACTGGCAAGATTTGGCACTGTTTTCAAAACAGATCAATTGAGTCATGAATTTTGTCAAGGGGAAAGAATGTCAGCAAATAGTCAATGTGAACACGTCATTTTGGAGAAAATACAGTATGCAGTAAGAAAAATTTTCACAATTTTATGAAAATTTTAACTGGCAGTACAGTTTATAATCTTGCGTTAATCATTATATAAAAATCACTAATACTTGTAATCTATAATCACTATAATGAAGAGTTTAATTTTATGCTAAAAAATAAGTGAATACTTGGAATTTGAAATCACTATTAATTTTCAGTCTGTGTCTTTGACAAATCTAACTTTGTCAATTAATTATTAAGGCAAAGATATATTAGCCTAGGAGATTGAACAGGAATATGGTAAATATTTATTAATGCAAATATAACTTAAAAGAAAATATTCACATTTAAATCAGCTTTCATTAATTTAACAAATGCAGTGACAATTATACTTTCTTTAGCCCTTATAAACTTAATGGCATATCTAACAAAAGTGTTAATTTCAATAGTTGATATATAATTGAGATTAATGACATCCATTGGCACAAAAGTTTTAACTTCAATAGTTGATATATAATTGAGAAGATTAATGGCATCCATTGACTTAGTGAAAAGTGTTCAAATTCTTATTTCTTCTTATGATATATTGAAAATTACATCTATTGAAAAAATACCAATATGATAGGGATGTGTATTCTTGAATATGTGAATCACTGAAAATGCAAATAAATTACTACAATTTTTTTTTGCTAAGGGTGACAATAAATTTGTGAAATGATACAAATTTTTTAAAACAGTAATACATACTAATGTGTTTTGAGTCTTCCAATTTTCTTATATGTTGTGAAGAGCTGTTTGTTTTCTGCATGCCTGGTTTGTTTTCTGCAGTTAAAAGGCAGTCATACCTTAAATCCAATAAAGGGGACTACTTACTGCTGGGGTTGAGCACCACATAAGCTTGGGCACCCAAATGGTCTCTGAAAATGGGCACCCATAACCATAAGAACTGCTACCACTCAATACCTCATGGTCAATGGATTTCTCTTCTCATGCTGGCTGATACCAGCAGGCCTCTTCTTTTTCATGATTGTTATCAGAAGCCAGTGGCTGCTGGAGGTAATTTTGAAGTGACATAAATTGCATTACTTCATATAATATAACTGCACTATATACCTGGATTGATTTTTATCCTTTTTTTTTTTTTTTTTTTTTTGCTACAGGGTGCATGTTCTTACCAAAGGGAGAGAAAAAGACAGATAAAGAGAGAGTGAAGGAAAGTGAGAAAGCAACCCCAGGATTTTTTAGCCATGCATCAATCCTTTCTCCTCCATTCTCCTCTTGGGATTTTGGACACTCACACACATGCACCTGGCACGTTTTTCAAGCTGCCTCATCTGGGACTCTTTAACTACACAGTTGGCCTTGTGGGGTCTAGCCACCTTAACCACAATGCTACTGGCTGGCTCTTTTCAGAATTTAAACAGCAGGGGAGCAGGCTGAGAAGGGACTTCCCTCAGCAGTCATTCCTAAAACTCTTTGGATTAGATAACTCTTGTTCCTAACAAAGCTGAGCCCAGGCCACATCAGCAAAAGTCTTTTACCCAGTTGTTAGAGTCTCAGCACTTTGGGGTGTTCAGGAGACTGAAGCTGGTAAGTTATTTTGTGCATAAACAATCTATGTGCTTTTTATCTTCTAGCAGCAAATTTTCTGGTCAAAGTTCTTTAACTAGTAGAAAAGGCTAAAATACACTAACTCCAAGTCAATAGGATAACATGCTCTGCCCTAGTGATTTCTGTCAGACCTCTGCTGACCTTTATTATTGGACATCAGAATGTTAAGGTGGATCCTAGTGATCTGGACACTAGAAATTTTTCCTACATTTAGCATGTTTTGGCAACCTCTCAGGTCATCAGAAAAGTTATGACATAGTTTTCTGTGCGAAAATGCATCTTGAGTTTTCTGACAACCTAATAGTTCATCTTTTGCATTTTAAATCAGTGGCCAAATAGCTGTGACAGTAATGCCTTTTTGACTGAATTCAGAAGCAGAAGAGCTCAAAATAATCATGAAAATATTCAAGGTTTCATTCTAAGCAAATCATGTCTGTATCCCTAGGCAGGGTGATTTATTTCTTGAGAACTATAACCATTCCTTTTTTGTTGTGCTTGTGGTAGTTTGTTCATATCACAATAAAGCATATTTTATTTTTTATTGGAATTGGCCAAGTGAAATGTTCTAATTAAGGCAAAAACTTCCACCATGAAATTCTTAAATTAAAAATAAATAAATTAGTTACATTTAATATAAATCTCCAGCTGCCACATATAAACAAAGATGCTGGGTATTAATTAAATAAAGTAAAATTAAAAGTTGTAGGATTGGGGACCAGCAAGTGGTGTGGTGGTTAAGGTGCCGGACACTCCCACATGGCCGACCAGAGTTCAAGTCCTGAATCTGGTGGCTTACTTTCTCACTTCCTCTCTCACTCACTCTCACCCTCTATCTCTCTCTGGTCAAACTAAAAATTGAATGAATAAATAAAATAAAATAAATATTAAAAAAAAAGTTGTAGGATGCTCTCTCCAGTCCATGTAGAGTATCAGTTTGTCCCCTAACTCTCTTCTGGACTCCCACATCTCTATTGTCTGAGGTTATTGGGCAGTCCATTGGGACCAACCCTCATTGGAAGAGCACTTATGTGAAACTTTACAAATCATGGTTGGATTTGAGGTCTGCATGTACAAAGTCTAAAATGATGGTCAAAAAGGCAAAGGCCAGCAAGGTGAAAACCCAGAAGTCCGGGCCTCTTATGTATCTCATGCCTTCTTATTGTTCACCTGGACATATGGAAGCCAGTAACTCAGAGAGTGAAAAGCAATATGTGGCCATGCAGGGCAGTCTAAAAGAACAGTTGAGTCTGAACCTTGTCACATGGCCAAACTCTTCTTTGGCCACAAATCAATTACTAGATTATGAATCATGAATTGCAATTCCCAACACAGTTTTAGGCTAAATTTTACTATAGAGTTTTGTTTCATTAAATGGGTCAGTCTAATCCAAACCTCATAATTAGAAAAGAAGCCTTTTGGGGAGAGAGTTTAGGCCACAGATGACAGATATACAAGACGTATATCCCTAATCCCTTCCACAGCTAGGAGATTACTAACCGATCACTGCGCTCTTCTGTCTCAGATTCCACCTCTATGTTGCACTCCAGGCAACCCCTACCAGTCCTTTATGTTTAGTGGTTGAGATGAAAAGTATTTACTAACCTTGGTCCTTCTCTGTGTGCTGAATTATTTTGTGTAAAGGAGTACGGAATCCATATAACATAAGCATTAAACCTCCACGAACTGGGTGCCTTCAGACTAATTGTTTAACCTCTTCAAACTGGCATCTACTAATTTGGTAAGGCAGCCTAACTCAGAACTTTTAGAAGGAGTAGGACAATATATGTAAAGTGTCCATGCCAAGCACATAGTAGGCATTCAATAAGTGTAGCTGTTATAATCATCATCATTGCATTGTCATTTTGACAATGAAATTGCTGACAACATTTCCATTGAAAGGAGGAAAGTATAATATTTGAAATTAGGTTGAACCAAGTGAAATTAATATTCCATTGTTTTTGACCTACTAAGATGGCAATTTCTTTTTACTCAATCTAATTCTTAATGTATTTTATTCAAATCCCTTCCTTGTTACCACTTTATCAGATTCTTCTCTTCAAAGGTTGCCCCGTTAGATATATTCCAACCATTCAAAACTTCCACAAAACAGTTACTAGAATAAAAGTAGGGTGTCTACTGGAGAGACATTGAGGACCCATGGCATAACCTCTGAGGGCCTAGATTTTCCTGTCTATCTAGAAATAATTGTGCTTTCCATGGAGGTTTTGCAAATATAAGAAAAGATTGGGCCTAGCCAGGTGGTATAGTAAGTACCAAACTGAACTGCAGTGTTGGAAGTCACATGGCTGACCATGGGTTGGATCCTGGAATCAACCTGAAAATATACCAACCATTTGTAGATGCCCAAGATCTAAGGAGCTGAAGGGTTGGGGAAAAAGGATTGTAATGTAAGGACCCTGTTAAAGGTACTTCTTTCTCTCCCTCTCTCTCTCTCTTCTGTGTGTGCATACATTTCCTGTTTAGCAAGAAATAGATTAAAACTATTTTTTTTAAAAGAAGAAAACTATAATAAATGGGAAAGCACTTTCCAAAATTAAAATCATTATACCAAAGCAAGTTATTATTAATTCCACTAAACTATATCACTTCAGAAAATATTAGCATTGAATGCTTGATTTTGAATGTTTTTTATAGGAAAACAACACATAGAAGAATAGAGAATTCATGCAGTCATGCCAGATGATCATCAAAATGTATTTTGACAATACTTTCAAGTGAATATTAAAACTACAAAGTAAATATATAGTGTTTTTGTCCTTAAAAAATTGTACCTTACCAAGTAAACTCAATGTGATAATAAGAATAGTAAGAACCATTGTCTTTACAAGTGTCTCAAGTATCAAACTCTTGTATTTATACCAGAAATCGTACACATTGGAACAATTCACAAGAAAGACAAAGAAATGCCTTCTTTGTTTTGGGGAGTAGGTTTTTAAAATGGGCTGAGAAAGTTCAATCTTTGCTTAAAGATAGGATATAAACTTTACGACCTCCCAAAGTCACTTTCAGGCCAATGTTTTAATGATTCTAAGGAATAGTTTCATTGTGTCTTTAAGAACCGATCCTTACCATGCCCTAAGCCAGGGGGTTGGGTTGATGAGGGAGAGTAGTGTGTTTGAACCAACAATAGCAGAGGTGAGTATGGCTCTGTTCCAGTGCTGAAGTTCTTGCCCCTCGTCCAGTGAACCTCAGCCATTGCAGGGCACCTGGGGAAGGATACCTTCAGTCAGCCTTGAAGGCACTGTTAGTGGTTCCTAGATATTCAGACTTCTCGTGCATGTCCACACCTTCTGGAGGATGTTGGGGACACTACAGGAAACACTACCTGTCAGTAGCAGAGAGGCCTCTGTGCCTTGGGGAAGGGTTGGATACTCTTCCTTCATCTTTTTGAGATGACTGGATCCTCTTATCAGAGAAGTTCTGTTTTCCGAGTCCATCACTGCCACCTCCACCATGGTGGGAACTTTCACTGAGATCCAGAACACTGAAAGAATCAAAGATTATCCTTATGGTCAATTCCCACACAGATTCAATGCTTTGGGCTCAGAAATCCCACAGATCAGGAGGGGGTTTTGGCAGGATGTGCTCCAGACAGCCCTGCACTCTGAGGCCAGCCAAACTTGCAACCATCACCTGTATCTGAGCGGTCGCTGCCATGTGGCAACAGCTCCAAGGCCTGGGACGTGTACAGGTCTAAATTCATCACCACATTCTTGGTCAAGAGGTGTTGAGAGCATTTGACTCTTCTCTTGGTTGGGTTGGATACCTTGGACGGAATCACAGTGGTAAAAATTTTTGTATTTCTAGCACTGAAGAAGTCAACCAGTCCTTTCTTGAGAACAACCACCTCCAAACTGCCTGATTCCAGATTCAGTAATGAAAAACAAACTTGTC
>NW_006202498.1:268809-281033 GCF_000334495.1 Tupaia belangeri chinensis | reverse complement strand
AAGAGTGAAGTATATTTGTTAGAGGACCCATTTTCACTTTCAACTCCTTAAATGCATATGTCTTCAAACTGAAATAAAGAAGACATTATATATCAGGTTATGATTTAAAGCACATACCACCTTCTTTAAGACAGCACAGATACACAAAGTATTATCCTAGCCCTAACTTTAAAGAGTTGCATTATGTAATGGGAACTTGGTAAATTCAGCAAGTTCCATGGACATTAGACCTGTTGCATTTTATTTGCTGTAAGTATATTTCTTGGTCATAACTGATATTAGGATCAATGTTATGATTTTGGTTAAGACTTCCCTCATATCCATGGATTGTTATGGTGGCAGAATACACAGAAAAAGTGGGACAGTTTTGGTCATTTGTAAATTATAACTACTTCTGTGAAGAAAAACTGATACATGCTGCAGAATAGAACATGATCAGTGCAGTCTGGAAACCTGAGGATGGCTAGAACCCAGGGAGTGGTGCCATATTGGGTAGGGGTTGGGGGAGCTTTGTGCTATTAACATATCAAACATTCAGCAGTTGAAGTAGCCAGATCAGGCTTGGTAAAGTTTATGCTGTGGCCTTACATAGAGCCTCCGTCCAGCCACTCTTGCTCCATTTCACATAAGCTTTATACCAAATATTGCTCCTGAGTATAGGTTGTCAACTCATAAAAAGTTCAAAAACTAGGGGGCAAAAGTTCAAAAACTGGACATGGTCTGGTTGGGTAAAATTCCAGTATTACCTACTGCTGTAATCGACAGAATACAGGTCTACCCATGATCCTCAACTAAAGAATTACAAGCCTGTGTATATGTTCCATAAGATCAGATGTCCTTCTTTCTTCACTTGTCCCAATGAGTCATGTCATCACACCACTTAATCCACTTAATGAAAAGGTGTCATATTTGGGATTGGGACACAAAGAATTAGTGTTTACTCAGTGGGCAAAAAAAGACTTAGAGAAGTACAAGCTTTGCAAATGATTACCACCTGAAATTGTTTGAATTTAGTTTTTATGAATGAGAAAGGATTGGACTACACTTTCTGGTAAAGAGACCACTGATGAATTTCCACTTGCTTCTGGTCACAATTGTTTGATGGGGACAAGCTATGATCTACTGTATTGAGCAAACAATTTCTTACAGCTTACCAGGCTTCCTTATAAACTGAAGCACTAACTAGTAATTTACCAGTGGAAATAAAAGGGTTTACCTTAGTTAGGTTCAGGTTGATGGCCTGTTGACTGAGCCACCTAAGCCATAGCACAAAATTATATGCCCTTTAGGGGGCATGCATATCTCTTCTTTTAAATCAGCTGAACTCAGACATGATTTGGCCTTGTGGCACCTTCTTATCTTGCCACAAATAGTGGCATAGTGTTTAAGAGCTTCTTTTGCTATACACCAAATTTTATATGCCTATTAAAAGTACTAAAAGTCAGAATCAGTTTAACATTCAGGGAGGCAATCTAGTCTGGAAAGTAAAGTTGTATATCAATATATATAGCTTGGTATAGTTTTTCCATGGAGCTGGAAGGTGTTGGATGTTTAGAGAAATTATGACAGCCAACATATGTGTCATGATTCTATCAGGATACAATATTTACTCAAGACAAATCAAGAACATTTTAGGATGTGATTACTTCTGGAAAAGTAAGATTAGTTAAGAGTAAAGTGAATAGCAAGAAGAAACTCTCTGTCAGCTCTGGTGTGGAAAGGATGATGAGAAGAAATATTTATTATCAGACCTCAAGAAAAACTGGAGCATGGAGGCTGGCTATCAAATGATGGGTTCATAGAGAGACATCATTGCTTCCAGTCAGGTGAGGCCAAAGCAAGGAAGGGGCAAGTATGATACACTTGTTTTTCATGTGTGACTTTTGCTAATCTGCAGGTCTCTCCTTTGACTGAATCTCATCAGACTCAGCTAGCCATATTACTTAGTGATACAATGATATTTGTCAGAGTCCTTGGAGCATATGCCACTTCCCTGAAAAGTCACTGTTGAAGTTATTCAGTTAGGAAAATTCCTCTCTCTTAGTAGGCAGAGCTCATGTACCATCAGTCATTATGACTTTTGCATAGCCGCTGCCCTCTCAGCCTCTATAGTTGCCCAGGAGCTGGAGTACATAACTTTCCCTTTTTCTTATCATTAAACATTTCATTAGTCCTTTCTAATCTGGCAGATCCTCTACTCAGGGCTCTTTTTTTTTTTTTTTTTTTGGAGAGGTTTTCGCTATAGGGCACGTGTGCTCGCCAGACAGAGAGAGACATAGAGACAGAAAGCGAGAAATCACCCTCCAGGTTGATGGTCACACCGCAATCCCTTCTCCTCCATTCTCCTCTCAGGATCTTGGGCACGCACACACATGCGCCCGGCATGAGTTTTAAGCCACCGGGTCTGGGACGCGAACCACAGTCGACTATGTGGGAGTCCAGCGACATAGCCATTACACTAACTGCTGGTTCCCAGGACTCTAACTGGTGATATGGTGCAAAAATTCATTCACTTTGAATTAATGTTATGATCTGTTCTGTTCTTTGTCACAGCTTTCCACAGACTTTTATTATCAGAGTATTAAATGGTGGCAATCTTAACACTGAAATACACAGTTCCAAATACCATGATCTTGTGTAATGAAATCCAGAAAGATTGAAATCTAAAAATCCCCAAAGTTTTAAATCTCTAACTTCACAATACCAAAAGCTTAAATGTTGAAATTCTGAAAGCCAATATCCAGACTAGGATGCCAGAGTCAAAATGCATCTCTGCCAGCCTCTTGACATTTTCAGAGTTAGGGAAATCTCTTTCTCTCCAGTGGCTGTTAATGTCCTTGATCTCCTTGACTGGCTATTACAAAGGGAATGTCAGTGTTGTTCAGGGCAGACTCTTTCTGGGCATTCATCCTCAACAAATAAAAAAACTTTCCTTTTAGATTGCTCAATATTGCACCTGCAATGAGGAAACACTAAGTTTGTGCAATAGATTGTTAGAACTTCGATACTGTAAAATTGATTGACTATCTATTTCCCCTTTCTCCAGCCCATAGACTATTTCAATATTACCCAAATTGACCTGCAAATTCAATGTAATCCCTACCAAAATATCAATGATTTTCTCCTGAAAAAACAATCTTAAAATGTGTGTGGAATAACAAAAGGACCCAAGTAGCCAAATCAACACTGTGCAAAAAGGAGAATGTTGGAAGCATGATACTTCCAGACTTCAGAATATGTAATAAAACCATAGTAACTGAAACAGCATGGTATTGGCACCAAAACAGACACATAGACAAGTGGAACAGAATACATTACATAGAATTAAATTCTCAAATATATATCCAGCTGATTTTTGACCAACTTCCAGAAACATTCAGTGGGAAAAGAATGTTTAAAAATAAATTATGTTAACACATTGGATATCCATAGGTAGAAGAATGAAACTAACCTATATCTCTCACCATATACAAAATTAATTCTAAATGGATTAAAGCCTTATATATGAGAACTAAATCCATAAAATTACTGGAAGAAAACATAGGAGAAATGCTTCAGAAAATTGATCTAGACAAAACATTGGCCTTATTTATTTATTTAGTGATTTTTTTTTAATTGCTAGAGAGTTTATGCACTCAACAGAGATAGAAAGATGGAGGGGGAGAAAGCACTTTGAATGGATAGTGGTGATGCCTCAATCTCTTTGGCCCCATTTGTTCTCCTCTTGGAATTTGAGGCACACACACATATGTACTCAGCGTGCTTTTTAGGCTACCTGACTGGGATTGACACTGCAGTCAGACATGTGGGATTTGGCTCCCTTGACCTTTGGGTCACAGTTCTGGTCCAAGGTCTTACATATTTTGATTAAGACCTGAAAGGCAGAGGCAACAATAATAGCAAAAACAGACAAACGGGAGTACATCACACTAAAATGCTTCTGAATAGCAAAGCAAACCATCAACCCAGTGAAGAGATAATCTACAGAGTGTGAGAAAATATTCACATGTTAAACATCCAACAAGAAATTAATAATTAGGTTACATAAAGAGCTCAAACACATATTTAGATATATGTATATATTGTAACGCAACTGCCACAATCATGATTATTAACATTTAATCACTTCACTTAGTTATAACTTTTTTCTTTTTTGGAGAGTACACTGAAGATCAACTCTCTTGGGATCAGCAGATGGCATAGTAGTCGTGTTGCTAGATTCCCACAGTTCTACCGCCATTAGAGTCCTGAACACAATGACTTGAAAATCACGCCGGTGTGTACAGCCCAACATCCTGTGAAGAGAATGGCGGAGAAAGGACTGTGCAGTGAGACTCCCCCCTTTAGGGGCTGATTTCTCACTATTCCTCTCATTGTTTCTGTCTCTCTCCAGGTGAACATACATGCCCTAAGGCAAAAACTTCTCAAAGAAACAAAAACAAACAACAGAAATAGTCATTTCTCTTGGCAGATTTCATGTACTCAATACAGTCTTATTAACTATATAGTCACCATGTTATACATTAGATCTTGAGAATTTATTTAACCAACATGAATAATCCTTTGTACATTTTGACCAACATATTCTCATTTTTCCTATCCTCATATCAAGATAACTACAATTACACTTCTCTTTTTTGTATTCAACAGTTTTAGATTCTATGTCAGTGAGATCATGCAGTATTTGTCTTTCAATGTCTAGCTTATTTCACTTAGCATAATGAAATCTAGGTTTCTGTTGTCTCATATGACAGCCACTTAACATAATGAAATCTAGGTTTCTGTTGTCTCAAATGACAGCTCTCTCTCTCTCTCTCTTTAGATTTCCTAGTTTCTTTATATCTTGGAAGAGAAAGAAAGAGAATGGTACCCTTAAGAGAGTCTTGCCATACTATAATTTTCCCTCTCAGCTTTCCAAGCAGCCAGAATCAAAGACATGCCTGGTGTTCAAGTAGATCTGAGATTTAAACACAGGGTCTTGCAATATGGCTGCAGGATTGCACGGTGGTCTCTATGTCCTGAATGACCACATATGAACCAGGATCTCCTTTTATAAGGCTGAATAATAGCGAGAAATCACCCCCCAGGGGGGATGGTCACGCCGCAATCCCTTCTCCTCCATTCTCCTCTCGGGATCTTGGGCACGCACGCACATGCGCCCGGCGTGAGTTTTAAGCCACCGGGTCCGGGACACGAACCGCGGTCGACTACGTGGGAATCCAGCGACATAGCCATTACGCTAACTGCTGGTTCCCATAGCTCACATTTTCTTTATTCATTCATCTATTGGCTGACACTTAGGGTGTCACTATATTTCTGTTATGATGAATAATGCTATATTGAGCATAGGGGGACAGATATCTCTTTGAGATTCTGATTTCAATTCCTGAATAAACACCTGGATGAGAGAATTCTGGGTAATTAGGTGGTCCAATTTTTAATTTTTGAGAAAGCTCCATACTGTTTTTCTTAGACTATACTATTTTATATTCCCATCAATGTCATTTCCCAGGCTAATATTAAGAGGTTTTCTTCCATAGGTTTTATAGTTTAAGGTCTTATGTTGTCTTTAGCCCATTTCTAGTTTAATTGTATATAGTGCAAAATAAGGTGCATAAGGTGTTTTTTGTTTTGTTTTGTTTTTGTTTTTGTTTTTGTTTTTGTTTTTTGCCATTCAGCATTCAGTGAAGAGTCTATCCTATCTTCCACTGTGTGTTTTTGGTGTTCCTATTGGCCAATTAGTTCACTATAAATGCATACATTTATTTCTAGGTGCTCTACTTTTCATTTATTCTTTCTTAATTTGCTAGAAGGTGAATCATTCATTGCAGGTAGACAGACAGAAAAAGACAGAGAGGAAAGCAAGAAAGTATCCCTCCTCATGGGGATAATAACATCACAAGTCCTTCTTCTTTTGTCTTTCAATATTTGAGGCTTGCATGCACACATGTCTGGCATGTTTTCTAATTGATGGGTCCAGGACTTGCATGTACAACATGTACAATCAGCCATGTGAGGTCCAACTATATTTTTTTTTCTTTTTCTTTTCTTTCTTTCTTTCTTTTTTTATAGGGCACGTGCACTTGCCAGAAAGACAGAGAGACAGAAAGTGAGAGATCACCCCCTGGGGGGATGGCCACACCACAATCCCTTCTCCTCCATTTTCCTTTCAGGATCTTGGGCACACATGCACATGCACCTGACATGAGTTTAAGCCACCGGGCCCAGGACTCAAACTGCGGTCGGTTACATGGGAGACCAGTGACATAGCCATTATGCTAACTGCTGGTCCTGAGATCCAACTGTATTAACTACCATATCACTGCTGGATTCTGGGTTCTCTATTATATTCTGTTGGTTTATATATTTTTTGCCAATAACATACTGTTTTGATTACTAAAACTTTGAAATATATTTTGAAATTAGGAGGTGTGATGCCTCCAACTTCATGGTTCTTGATCAAGATTGCTTTAACTATTAAGAATTTTTTGTAGTGTCACATATATTTTAACACTGTATTTTATAATTCTGTAAAAAGATCACTGGGATTTTGATAGTGAAATCATTAAATCTGTAGATCACTTGGGTAAAGCAATCTTGTGAATATTATTATTTTTTCTAAACGATAAGCATGAATGCCTTTCTATTTTGTTCCTGTTCTGTGTTTTATAGTTCTATGTATTCTGTGTCTTCTTTAATTTACTTCATTGATGTTTTACAACTTTAGTATATAAATCTTTCATCTCTTTGGTAAAATTTATTGTTATGTATTTTATTCTATGTTGCTATCGTGAATGAGAATACTTTAATATATTTTTCAAATAGTTTATTATTTGTATATTTAACTCAACTTCTTTTTACATGTTTATTTTCATCCTTCAACTTGCTGAATTTTTCTATTAGTTTTAACAGTCTCTATTGAGTCTTTAGGGTTTTTTTAATAGATATAATCACTCTATCTACAAACGAGATATATTCTTCTTTTCTGATTTGGGTAGTTTTACCTTTTATTTTCTTGTGTCTAGGAGTGCCAGTAATATATTGAACAGAAACTATAAAAGTGTGTATCTTTACCTTGTATCTTTATTTCTTTAAATTTCATTACATATTTATTTATTTATTTATTTATTTATTTATTTATTTATTATTATTCATACAGTCAATTGCTATACATCATTTAGATTATAAAGAGACTGTAACCAGCATGACATACACCTCAGTCCAGCCCAGTTGAGAATGCTATACATATCCTCATCAACAGATAATAAACCATATCTGTGTCTCACAAGTGTCTTATCTCTATTTTCCGCCAAATTTCCTTTCCTACAGTTCTCCTCTCACACTCTCTTTCCACTTTGTTACTAATGTCCGTAACAATTTTTAATGGTTTTATGTCTTCCAGTCTCTACTATACAGTGTAGACAGTCAGTATATGTTAAGTGGAGACATACAATCTCTCTCTTTCATAGCTTAAGCTGCTTCACTCAGCAGCAAATCTTCTATATCTTGTCCACTCTTTATCAAATTTCAGGGTTCCTTTTTTATGATTGAGTAGTATTCTCTAATATATATGTGCCACAGTTTTTTAATCCATTCATGTGTTCTTGGATATTTGAATTTATTCCATGTCTTAGCAATCATGACTAATGCTGCAATGAATATAGTTGTGCAAGCACTTTTCCAACTGAGAATTCTCCTGTTCTTTGGGTACATACCTAGGAGTGAATTGTTGGATCATATGGTAGTTCTACTTGAAGGTCTTTGAGGAACCTCCATATTGTTTTCCACAGTGGCTGGGAAAATTTACATTTCCACCAGCAGGGTAGGAGTGTTCCCCTTTCACCACATCCCCACTGGCACTTATCAGTTTTTGGTTTTTTAATCTTCACCATTCTGACTGGAGTCAGGTAGTATCTCATTGTGGTTTTGATCTGTAACTCTCTTATGATGAGTTGAACATTTTTTCATATGCTTTTTGGCTGCTCATATGTCTTCCTTAGAAAGTTTTTTATTCAGCTCATTTTCCCATCTTTTATTTATGTTAATAATTTCCTTATGGGTAAGCTGTTTGATTTCCCTGTGTTTTCTGGTTATCAGTCCCTTATCTGAGGTGCAGTTAACAAAAATTCACAAAAATTCACTCCCATTCCATAATTACTGTCAATTCACAGTGTCAATTCACACTAATTACTGTGTCTTTTGCCATGCAAAAACTTCTTAGTCTGATGTAATCCCACTTGTGTATTTTGGGGATTATTGACTGTGCATTGGGGGTGAACCTTGCTTAAGAAATCTTTGACTACTCCAATATCTCCCAGAGTTTCCACAGTGTTTTCCACTTGTTTTCTGTTGTTGTTGTTTTTTTTTTTAATAGTTTGCAATCTTAGGTTTAGATCTTTGATACACTGTAAGTTAATTTTTGTCAATGGTGACAGATAGAGATTCAGATTTGTCTTTCTGCAGGTGGATACCCAATTTTTCCAGCACCATTTGCTAAAGAGGTTTTCCTTTTCCCACTGGATTGATTGGTACCTTTTGTAAAAGGTGAGTTGGCTGTATGTTTGGGGGTTTATATCTGGGGTCTCTACTCTGTTTCATTTTTCCTCATGTCTGTTTTTGTGCCAATACCAAGCTGTTTTGATTATCATAGATTTGAAGTATAGTTTGGGGTCAGGAAGTGAGATGCCACCTACTCCACTCTTCTTGCAGGATGGCTTTAGCAATACAGGGTATTCTATGTTTCCAGATAAATTTTATGTTTGTCTTTTCTAGATCTGAGAAGACTATCTCGTAATTTCATAGGAATTGCATTAAATATGTAGGCTAATTTGGGTAGGATAGCCATTTTGATTATATTAATTCTGCCCATCCAGGAACATGGGATGTCCTTCCACTTTTTTAATGTCCTTTTCAATTTCCTTTTTATGGTTTTTATAGTTTTCCTTATAGAGATCTTTGACTTCCTCGATTAGTTTTATTCCAAAATATCTTATACTTCTTGTACCATGGTAAATGGGATTACTTTCTTCAGTTCTGTCTCCATCTGCTTGTTGTTTGTTTATAGAAATGCTATAGATTTTTGTAAATAGATTTTTTTATCTTGCCATTTTACTGTATTCATTTATTACTTTGAGAAGTTTTTTCATGGATATTTTTGGGTCTTCTCTGTATATAATCATGTCATCTGCAAACAGAGATAGTTTCAGCCCTTCTTTTCCTATTGGAATGTGTGTGTGTGTGTGTGTGTGTGTTTCCCCCCTTTATTTGTCTGAACACATTGGCTAGCACTTCTAGTACTATATTAAATAGGAGCAGAGAAAGTGGGAAGCCTTGTCTTGTACCAGTTTTTAGTGGAAAATCTTTCAGCTTTTCCCCATTCAGTCTATCTATAGGTTTTTCATAGATGGCTTTTACTATGCTGAGAAATGATCCTTCTATGTCAATTTTCCTGACAGTCTTAAACATAAAAGAATCTTTTATTTTGTCAAATACTTATTCTGCATCAATTGTAATGATAATGTGGTTTTTATCTTTCTTTCTGTTAATATATTGTATTACATTTATGGTTTTGTTTATATTTAATCATGCTTGCATCCCTGGGATAAAGCCTATCTGGTCATAATGAATAACCTTTTTTATATGCTGTTGAATATGAGTAGCAAGTATCTTGTTGAGAATATTTGCATCTATATTCTCAGAGAAATAGGTCTATAGTTTTCATTTTTGTATCCTTATCCCTTTTGGGAATGAGGCTAATGGAGGCTTTATAAAATGAATTTAGAAAGTTTCCATCCTTTTGAATCTCTAGAAACAGTTTGAGTAGAATGAGGGTTACATCTTCTGTAAAAGTTTTGTAAAATTCAACAGTGAAGCCATCAGGACTTGGACTTTTCTTTGTTGGGAGGTTATTCATTACTTTTTCAATCTCATTGCTTGTTACAGGTCTATTCAGGCTTTCTATGTCCTCCTGAGTCAATTTTGGTAGATTATATGTGCCCAGGAATTTGGGTGCTCCTGAGTTGGGTGCATAAATATTTATAAGCATTACATCTTCTTGGTGAATTAACCCTTTTACTACTATATAATGCCCTTTTTGTCTCTTATTATGGTTTATATCTTAAAGCCTATTTTGTTCAAAATCAATATAGTGACTCTGGCTCTTTTCTTGGTTTCCATTTGCATGGAATACCTTTTTCCAGCCCTTCACTTTTAGTCTATGTATGTCTTTATCCATGAGATAAGTTTCTTGTAGGCAGCAGATGGAGGATTTCTGATTTTTTTATTCAATCAGCCAGTGTGTCTCTTGATCAGAGAATTTAATCCACTAACTTTCAATGTTATTATTGATATTTCCAGATTTGTCACTACCATTAAGTTGGCTGTACTCTTGATTGTTTCTTTTCTCTTATTGCTGTCTGTCTCTTTTTAGTTTTCTTGGTATAGGACTTCTTTCAGAATTTCTTGAAGAGCTGGACTAGAGTTGGTAAATTCTATCAGGTTTTGTTTATCTGAGAATGTTTTGATTTTCTTTTCCCATATGAAGGATAATTTTGCCAGGTATAATATTCTTGGTTAAAATTGTTTTTCATTGATCACTTTGAATATATCTCCCCATTCTTTCCTTGCTTGCATTGTATCTGATGAGAGGTCCGGTGTTAGCCCAATGGGATAATCTTTTAAATGATTTGACATTACTTTCTTGACAATCTTGTCTTTATCTGTCATTTTGGTCAATCTAGCCATAATGTGCTATAGAGAGGATCTTCTTGGATTGATTCTACTTGGGGTTTTTTGTATTTCTTGGATCTGGATGTATGAGTGCCTCTCTAGACTTGGAAACTTTTCTTACAGGATTTCATGAAATGGATTATCAATGCCCTTATTAGATTCTTCACCTTCTGAGATACCAATTATTCAGATATTTGGCATTTTTATGGTATCTAGTATTTTTCATTTATTATCCTCAGTTTTTTTTTTACTGTTTTGTCAGTATTTTTGATAACTTTTTCTAGGTCAGAAGTGTTGTCTTCTACTTCTGAAATTCTATCTTCTGCATTGTCCAACATGCTTTTGATACTTTCGAGGAAGGTTTTAATTTTCTGTAGTACAGCCTTCATATCTAACAGTTCCATTTTATTCTTTTTCTGGTGTCAAATTTTTCTTTCATATCATGGAAGGACTTCCTCATCTCTTTGAGCCCCACATCTCTTTTCTCTTGTATCTCATAGAGTTTTGTTACCATAAATATTATCAATTATTTTTATGACATTTTGGTAATATCCTCTAATTTTTCCCTACTTGGAGACAAGTTCCAGTATTCTTTTGCTGGAGATGTATTACTTGATTCTCTAATTCTTGAGATTCTTTTCTGATTTTTAATCATTTGGTAATGTATTCACTTCTAGCCAATGTGTTGAAGAAGGATTTGGAGACTGTGAGCTCATGTGTTTCCCCCACTGTGAAATAATTTGGTGTTATTTTTCCTTCTACTGAGTCCTCCAATATGGGAATCACAGGAGGAGTTTTGCAATCAGATTTATATAGGGATATTTCACTATTTTTGCAAGCACTGCAGGGAGGTACCAAGAATTCTCTAAAACTCACAGTGTTCAGATATTTAGCTACTATGAACCTAGTTGTCTCTAGGAAGTGGGTAGTAAGTCAGAAAAAATGAGATAAAAGAAAAATAAAGTAGGAAATAGAAATAGAAAAATCAAAGAAAAAAGAAAGTAATAGAAGAAAAGAGAAAAAAATAAAATCATGCTGCAGAAAATGAAATTGGGTTAAAAACTGAAAACTGCCCAGGTATGCTTGAGGCACAGTCAGAGGTGGAGGTTCCTGGATACTTTCTGTCCTAATTGAGGTAAGAGGAGACAAATTAGCAAGAGAAAGGCACGAACAGAGCAAAAAGTTGTTTTTTTTTAAAAAAAGGAAAAAAGTTAGAAGGGACAGAGAAGGCCAAGAGAGAGACACTCATCTACCTGGCTGCACAGGAGTCTGGAGGGGTGTGCCTGGCTGGGGGTGGGGGCTCACAGCAGTGAAGCTAAATCCAGAGGCCCAACACAGGCCAAAGTGGAGGTGTCTGGACGCTTTCTGTACTAGGTGAGGGAAGAAAAGACAAATTAACAAGAGAAAAGCACAAACAGGGTAGAAAAATGTTTTTCTAAAAAAAGAAAAAAAGTTAGAAGGAATAGAGAAGATCAAGAGGGAGACACTTGCCTACC
>NW_006202498.1:253735-268798 GCF_000334495.1 Tupaia belangeri chinensis | reverse complement strand
TTGGGGGGGTTGGGGGGGTTGGGGGGCATCACAGCCATGAAGCTGACCCAGAGCCCAGCATAGGCAAAGGCGGATGATCCTGGACCCTTTCTGTCCTAGGTGAGGGTAGTTTAGACAAATTAACAAGAGAAAGGGACAAACAAGGCAGGAAGCTGGGGTGTTTTTTAAAAAAAGAGAAAAAATAAAAAGAAGGGACAAAGAAGACCAAGTGGGAGACACTTCCCTACCTGGCTAGAAAAGAGTTCTGGGGGGATCTGGCTGGGGAGTGGGTGTTTCACCAGTGTAGCTGAACCCAGAGAAAGGCCCAACACAGGCAAAGGTGGGAGTGCCTGGCCTCTTTCTGTTCTAGGTGAGGGAAGAAGAGACAAATTAACAAGAGAAAGGCACAAATAGGGAAGAAAGTTGGTTTTTCTGTTTTGTTTTTTGTTTTTCATTTTTTTTTAAATAGAAAAAATAAAGTTAGAAGAGACAAAGACTAAGAAGGAAACAGTTGCCTACCTAGCTAGCATGGGGGTCTGGGAAAGGCCATGGCTTAGGTATGGCTTTACTGCCCTGAAGCTGAACCCAAAGGCCCACCACAGGCAAAGGTGGAGGTGCCTGGATGCTTTCTGTCCTAGGTGAGGGTGTAAATGATCTTTCTTAGAGGGAAAGCTTTCAGTAATTTCCTACTGGTTATAGTGCTCCTATTTTTCTTAATATTGCCTTAAACTATTTCATATTGAAATATTAAGCTACTCAGAAATGGTTTTATAGACAAGGTAAAGTAACTTTCATTCATGAACTTTATAATCTTTACTTCAATATGACTTTCATATATCTCCATGCTTTTGACTGTTCTACTGCTACATTTTCAGGTTAATGGATAGTACCAGCTTTGAAGAGCCCTTGCTGATTAAAAGATACACTTTCCAGTATATGTGGCTATTTTTTTCAGAGTGAATAGCTAGAATGATTGGGGTTTAACATTAGTAAACCAGTCATCAAGTGGCCACATGTTTACTCAAATAGTAGTGACGTATTTTGGAATCAGTGTTTCAATGTATTGGTAGCAGATCTGATACTCTTGAGACTCAGTATTGGGAGTAGTTAGATCAACTGTATTAATTGAGAGATCATACATGTGGCCATATGCATAGTCTCATTCTCAACAATGAAACTGTTTGCCAATTTACTTTTGGGCCCCTAGTAGGCTGGCTAATGATAGAGCCAGGCTAATATTCACTGGCTGAGTCACTTTGCCTAATTTATTGTTCAGTGCTTTTTCTGTGATGCATGGTCTCAGATGAATATTAACATGATATGCCATGGTCAGCCTCTAACAGGGATCTTTAGCACCCCAAAAGGCAAATGTATATAATTCTTCAGTTCAGATCCCTTGTCTTTCTGAGTGTTATGATTCTTCCAAGAAGTTTGCCATATATACCATATAACAACTTCTTTCACCCTTGAAACTTCTTTTAAAAACATTTATTTAGTTAGTTCCATTTGTTGTTATTATTATTATTATTATTATTATTATCTTAATCTGACCAGAGAGAGACAGAAAGAAAGAGAAAGGGAAAATGAGAAAGCAAACCACCAGGCCTGGGACTTGAGTCACAGTGTGGGAGTCTAGCACATTAACCACCATGTCACCTCCTGGCCACCCATAGAAATTTATTATAACATATACTATACCAAATTATAATAAAGCCCATCAGAACTCTGACCTACTGAAGAGTCCTATTAGGTTCTGGTATACCCAAAGCTTGAAGTTTTGTGTTAGCACGGATCTACTGGAGAGTCCTTTTAAGTTTGGGTAAACTCAAAGCTGGAGGTTTTGTGTTACCTGGGATTTGAGCAAGAATATTAATATAATTTTTGAAAAGACCTATGAGATGGGGCCAACAGTTAGCATAATGGCTATGTCGCTGGACTCACATGTAGTCGACTGCGGTTCACGTCCCAGACCCGGTGGCTTAAAACTCACGCCGGGCGCATGTGCGTGCATGCCCAAGGTCCTGAGAGGAGAATGGAGGAGAAGGGATTGCGGTGTGGCCATCCCCCCGGGGGGTGGTTTTTCGCTTTCTGTCTCTCTGTCTCTCTCTGTCTGTCTGGCGAGCACATGCGCCCTATAGCAAAAAGCTCTCAAAAGAAAAAAAAAAGAAAGAAAGAAAAGACCTATGAGTCATTATTCTTTCTTCCATACAGAGGAAAAAATGCAAAGCAAAGCTCTATTCTTTATTTAATGTCCTGAAACCACTAACCACTGGATCTCCCACTTTTTGGACTTCCCCAGACTGAATCAACCAGTATCTTCATTTTGTACTTCCCAGCCTCCAGACTTTAGGGAAATAACATTGTTGTTCATAAATCACCCCAATTTATGATATTTTTGTTATAGAAGCTCAACTGGAGTAAGACATGAGCTCTCAGCATAAGTTTCATCCATGGGAGCTCTGAAGCTGAGTTAGCTCTTCAGAGTTGGCCCAAATTGAAATGAGAAGTCTGGGAGTTAGAGTCCTACATGCAACTAAGCATTAGATATGGGCTAACCTGGGAAGGAAACATTGCTTTACTTTAAATAGCTAGCTTCAGAAGTAGCAGTACTTAAACACAGCTGATAGATGAATAATATCAGCTGACAATCTTCCCATCAGCTGGAGAACAATTCCCATACTTCCATAAAGAGAGTCTGGGTGACACATCAATGGCTCCACTAAAAGGCAAGAAAAAGATATAGGATATGGCCACTCTGTGACAGTATTTTGCTAGAAACTATGCTCAAATTCCTTTTAAGGGAGATTTTCCTCTCACTTCAGATAGGAAAATTATTGATAAGATGAAAACAAGTCTGTCTATCTTATGACACCTTTTTTTCTCTACTTCTGATATGATTGTCATTTCGCATAATATGCTTTTAAATGGCACTTACCTGGATTAAAAAACCAACCTTTAAAACAAAGTTCAGAAGAAGGTATTTGGAATGTAAATATGATCTAAGAGTAGGAAACCTAAGACATGATCCAAATGTTCATGAAAGGAAAGGGTCATGATTTACAGAAAATATGTTCAAGTGAACAAAAATAACTGAAAGGGAGTTAAATATCCATGTTTTGATTAAAGAAAAAAAAAAAAAAAAGAAGGGACCAACAGTTAGCGTAATGGCTGTGTCGCTGGACTCCCACATAGCCGACCGCAGTTCAAGTCCCGGACCCGGTGGCTTAAACTCACACCGGGCGCGTTTGCGTGCGTGCCCAAGATCCCGAGAGGAGAATGGAAGAGAAGGGAATGTGGTGTGGCCATCCCCCCGGGGGGTAATTTCTTGCTTTCTGTCTCTCTGTGTCTGTCTGGCGAGCACACGCGCCCTACAGCAAAAAAGAAACCTCTCCAAAAAAAGGAAAGAAAGAAACAGTACTTTAGGTCAGAAAAATAAAGGCAAGGGAAATAAAACAGAGGTACAACAACAAATACGTTCAGATAAACCAGTAGGTATTTCTATTGCCTTTGTATTGACAATGCTGTCTTCTCATATTGGAAACTCCTTAACTACAATGTAATTGCCTCTTGTCTTTGAGGTAGAACCTTACAATGATACTGTAATTTTATTACGCACATATCTAGCACAGTATCATCCACCATTTCCTTTTTTACTTACTTTCTAATTCTATTTTCATCTGCAAAGGACTCTGATTTTGAAATTTACTAGTTATATTTTAACTACTTAATTGATTCTTTCTTTTACATATAAAAGAGCCACAGCAAAAGTTAAGAAAGTTTATGCAGAAGGGGTCCATTTTACCAGAATGTCTAAGATACAGGCTGCTTTCCTTCTGCTCATACTGTCCTGTTGTTACTTCAGCTGTGGGTCCTGTGGGAAAGTGCTCGTGTGGCCAACGGAATATAGTCATTGGATCAACTTAAAGACGATACTGCATGAACTTGCTCAGAGAGGCCATGAAGTGACTGTGCTGGTGTCTTCAGCTTTCATCCTCGTGGATCCCAGCGAATCATCTGCAATTAACTTCGAGGTTTATCCTACGTCCCTTACTAAGGATGAGTTTATTTTCCGTTTTACAAAATGGATTAAGATATGGGCATATGAGTTACCAAGGAGTACACTGTGGGCATATACTTCAAAGATGCAAAAGTCATTTTATGAGTATTCTGATACAGTTCTCAAGCTTTGTCAGGATGCAGTTTTGAACAAGAAACTTATAAAGAAACTGAAAGAATCCAGATTTGATGTTGTTGTTGGAGATGCCATTTCTCCTTGTGGTGAGCTGCTGTCTGAGCTGCTAAACCTACCTTTGGTCTACAGTCTGCGATTTACTGCTGGCAAGACACTTGAGAAATTTTGTGGGGGACTATTATTACCTCCTTCCTATGTACCTGTTGTTTTATCAGAACTTAGTGACAAAATGACATTTATGGAGAGGGTCACAAATATGTTATATTACCTATATTTTGACTATGCAATTGAGTCCTTTAACACGAAGAAGTGGGATCAATTTTACAGTGAAATATTAGGTAAGTCAGTGATTAATTATTACATTTTACTTTCCATATGTATAATTTATCCTCTATTGTGTGTTTTGAAGTTTGTGTCTGTCTTTAAGTTCTAATGGAAACATGTTGTCAGTGTTAGTACTCTAGTAAACCTAAGATTTTTCTTATTATTGTACTTTATCAGAAAATTAGTGATTCATTTTTCTCCCATTAATCATGTATGCTAATTCCCACCACTCATTGTTCTTCATTTTATCCAGGAAGATCCACTACATTGTGTGAGACTATAGGGAAAGCTGACATTTGGCTAATCCGGACATACTGGGATTTTGAATTTCCTCATCCTTACCTACCTAACTTTGAGTTTGTTGGAGGATTGCACTGCAAACCTGCCAAACCTTTACCAAAGGTAGGTCTATTATGCTGAAAGGTTTAATGCATCTTATAATAAAATACTTTTTCCTTAAAGTTTACAGTCTCAATAGCAGAGATATGTGGCTAGATGTCTTCAATTTTGGACACCAAATCTATTTTCTTCATCATATAGGTCTGCTAAAGATTTGCACTGAGTCTTTTGAACTTTACATTAAGAATTTAAGCTAAAGAATAAAATGATTCAAATGGATTTTTTAAAAAATGTCACTAGAGGTCCAGTCTTATGGCCTAGTAGTTAAAGGAGCAAGATCTTATGTGGCTAATTTTGGCACAAATACTGATCTTCCTTCATTGAAAAGTACGCTGAATGTGTGTGTGTGTGTGTGTGTGTGTGTGTATACAAAGTCTCACTAGAATGGAAAAATGAGAAGTGATTAAAGTGTTACCATGCTCTAGTCTTTTGAGTGATGCTTTCTCTTCTCTCAGTCTCTCTCTCTCTCTCCTCTCTCTCTGTTTTAAGTATAAACACCACTTGTCAACTAAAAAAAAATATTCAGTGTGTCTATCATGTGAATACTAGATTGAAGGGACTGAAAATCAGAGCCAGAGCGATAACTGAACAGACTGCTGTATATGTGCGTTTGTGATGATTGTTAGACGGGGTCTTTCTGTATTGCAATCCATCCTGCCTCAGCTCCCAAGTAACTGGAAAGGACTGGTTTGCCACTGTGCATTACAATGGACTGGGAATGGAGCCCAGGTCTCCCACGTGGTCTCAGACTGCCAGGTAGCAGCATCAACCAGTGTGTGGCCCCATGGCTCAACCAAGACTGCTGTAGTCTTTCTAATAAGCTGAACTAAGTTATTAACAGGCACATTTACCAAATTGTTTGAGAGATAAGATATTTTCTTAAGAACTCAGGTGAATGCCATGGGTTAGGTGAGTAGGAGAAAGTAAGCTATGAAGGAAAACATACATCCTGTTAGAGCTCTCAGATATTAATCTTGGTAGTTCATGGGTAGTGACGACCTTTACTGTTATGGGGGACTATTTTTGGAAAAATTCCTTTGATGATGATGATTAATTTTCAAACTACTTCTTTTCAAGAACCAAAGGAATTTTCTGTCATTTCTCAAAATAATTTGGGTCATACAAGGACTCATTCTCAGCACAGAACACTACAAATAGGTTGAGAGTCATTCACTTGAAGTTATAAAAATAAGAGTCCCAGATGTTGTATTGATCCCTTACGAACATGATGGCAGGATTTTTGGTGTGAAAAATAAAATTGTGTAACAAATTCTACAGTCTTCTAAAATTAAACATGGAGTGCCAGCAATGTTAGAGTGAAAAAGTGCTGAGAAGCAGCGGAGAGCAATAAACGTGTTAAGAACACTGTATTTTTCTACTAATACAGGATGAGGAGGCAAATACTTATTTGGTTTGTAGGCAATTGAACATCATCATCTCTTTAGAAAGATTGCAGGTTAAGTGGTGTTCACAGGAGAGTTCCTGATTTCTATTTAGAGGAAGAGGTACATTTAAATTTGAAAATTCATTTGAGACTTCTGAATGTCCTTTTTATACCAGTCACATTATAGCTACAGACAAGCTTTATTTAGTCTTGCTATAACAGGAGATAATGGACTAATGTTTAAATAAATACAGAAAGACACATGATATATCATGGCTCACTAGATAGTACCCCAGGCCACACTGTCATAGTTACTGCCCCACCGCCATTTCAAACTCACAATTATACAAAAACAGTAGTTATGTTTTATGAGAAGAATTATTTGATTTTAAACACAATTTAACTATCCAAGTAAACTTGGGGCAATCTCTATACCAATCCTGAATTCTTATGAAAGAATTATATGAACCCCTGAATACATAGAATAAAACTAAACAAATAAAAAAACGGAGTCAGCCCCACTGCCCAGTGGTTAAGTGAAATGGATCTCATTTGGCCCACTGTGGTTCAAACTAAGTATGTGTGCCCAAATCCTCACAGAATGGAGAAATGGAAGAGAAGTGATTGCGGTGTGATCATGTCCAGTGTTGGGGGTGTTGTATCCCTCTTTCTCTATCTCTCTCTCTGTCTTTCTCTAGGGAGTATATGAACTCTCTATAAATTATAAGAAAGAACAAAGAAAAAGAAAGAAAAGAAAAAACCGTTGCAGTCAAAACTTCAAATCGGTGTTGTGTGTTTGTATATTTTCTTTTACTCAGTCATCTTCTGATCCAGAGATGAGTCAAAATGGGAAACACCAATTTCTAATATATCAGGATATGGTTTTGACATCAGCTAAGCTAAAAGTAGCAGTCTACTTGTCCTTTAGACATCTGCCTACCACCCCCAATAATTATGCCAGTTGTTAATTCAGATATCCATTGATTCCATAGAGGCCATAATCTCATGCACTGGGAATTGGTGATGCATTTCTAGAAGCTGGCTTTCATGTAGATTGTAATTGGAAAAAGCCCAGTCCTAGACTGCAATGTAAATAATGACCCAGGAAACTTCCTGTTAGAGAAATGTTTATATTTCTTCTGATCTAAAACTTGGGGCTGGCAGGTGGTGTGGTGGTTAAGGGTGTTGAACTCCCACATGGTTGACCATGGTTCGAGTCCCAGACCTGGCGACTTTCTTTCTTTCTCTCTTTCTCACTCTGTCCCTCTCTGATCAAATTAAAATAAATAAATAAAGTTAAATTGAAAAGAAAGAAGAGAAAAAGAAAAAGTTACGGCATGCAGCTACTGCCATACT
The DNA here is from genome assembly GCF_000334495.1 of Tupaia belangeri chinensis. Taxonomy (NCBI): domain Eukaryota; kingdom Metazoa; phylum Chordata; class Mammalia; order Scandentia; family Tupaiidae; genus Tupaia; species Tupaia belangeri. Next base: position 261,164 of record NW_006202498.1, on the reverse strand, counting down.
AATGTGAGAGTTTACATGTGAGAGGGGCAGAGAAATACTCATAAATGCCATGATGATTACAACAGGTTGACTGTATTACCTATTTCTAAAATGTTACTATATGTTGCAATTTTTCTGAGCCTTATAAAACATAAATAAATTTAGGAAAAATGATCCTGAATGTTTGTCTAACAAGGATAGGTAGATGAATTTATTAATAATTCATTGGATGTAACTGGCATATTAAAAAAAAAATTAAAATAGGTTTTTGTTTCAGGATGCGTGCGCTAGCCAGAGAGACAAAGTCAGTGAGAAATCAACCCCTGAGGGATGGCCATGCCACAATCTCTTATCCTCCATTCTCCTTCTGTGATCTTGGGCAAGCATACACACCTGCCTGGTATGATTTTCAAGCCACCGGGTCTGAGATTCAAACTGCAGTCATCTGTGTGGAGTTCCAGCTATGTAACTGCTTTGCCATTTCTGGCCCTAGCATTATAATAATGGTAAAACCCAAACTCAGAACCTTTACTTGGGCTTCCTTATGTGGAATATTTTGTACACATTTATAGACTAGTGTGTTTAATAAAATTTAAGCATTGCGAGTAAACAATTCCATCTACCATAAGAAAAGCTCCCCTTACCAGCTGTTCATTCCTGTAATGTGTCGGTGCCATGTTTATACTGTAGTCATTAATTACACATTTAAGTCATACAGATGGAAGCGTGTTTCCTCTGAAAGAGACCGAACAGTTCTACATGTCAGAGGATAACTCACTCTAACAATGTGTCTTTCACTTCTCCAGACTTTTCCTATTTAGAAGTGTAGATGAGTTTCTTTTCTTTTCTCTCTTCTTTTTTTCCTTTGATACTGCATCTTTGTAATAGAAAGAATGTTATTTTCTGTAGGAAATGGAAGAATTTGTCCAGAGCTCAGGTGAAGATGGTATCGTGGTGTTTTCTCTGGGGTCAATGGTCAAAAACCTCACAGACGAAAAGGCCAATATCATTGCTTCAGCCCTTGCCCAGATTCCACAGAAGGTCAGTACAACCTCTAATTCTGGTGGGCAACTTTTTACTAATTGCAGAGTGTGCTCTTTTCAGATGGAAGTTGGAACTCATTATACACTGAATATAGTTGGTATCAGCTTTAAGAAAAAATTTGTAAAACAATATGGGGTAGTTAGGAACATTTGATCATTAGCTCACCAACCCTTGACATTGCTATTGAATCTTTTTTTCTTAGTAATTTATCTTTAATGGAATAAAGATAGAGATCTTAAGCCCCTCTCTGGCTTTTTACTAAGAAAAATCTTTTGGCCTGCACTGCTTACTCTCAAAAATTCAAAATATGTGGGACCAGCAGTTAGCATAATGGCTATGTCACTGGACTCCCATGTAGTCAACCGTGGTTCAAGTCCCGGACCCAGTGGCTTAAACTCACGTCGGGCGCATGTGCGTGTGTGCCCAAGATCCCGAGAGGAGAATGGAGGAGAAGGGATTGCAGCATGGCCATCCCCTCTGGGGGCTGATTTCTCACTTTCTGTCTTTCTATCTCTCTCTGTCTTTCTGGTGAGAGCATGTGCCCTATGGCAGAAAAACTCTCAAAAAAAAAAATTCAAAATCTGTTATCTCTACAGTCTGGGAAAAGAAAATGCTATACACAGAATAGAAAAAAATCATGCTCACTAATATGCTCCACCTTTGTAGGTTTTACTAAGAGGTTTAGAAGTGGAAGCCTAAATTTTCTTTGTCTTGCCAAACTGAATGTTCTGTAAGTTAAAAAACTAAAATTCTTATTCAATTGTCATGAATATTCTATTTCTAGTTTATGATACTGAATTAATCTTAATTTTTACCATTACCATTCTTCTTGTTACTGGTTATATACTCTTAATCATAAAATATGTTAGGACTCATTATATATTGGCTAATGTACATAAAACTATAAATGTAAGTTTGCTATTAGGTATGTTAAACTATTTATTTTTATTTTTATTTCTACATTTGACTTTTTAAAGTTTGTCATCAGGCCAGCAAGTGGTATAGAGTATATGAAGCCAGTATCCCACATGGCTGACTGTGGTTTGAGTCCTGGATCTGGAGGCTTGAAACATTTCAGGCACATGTGCATATATGCCCAAAATCCAGAGAGGAAAATAGTAGAGAAGGGACTGTGGCATGGCCATCCCCCCTGGGGTGTGACTTCTTGCTTTCTGTCTCTCTGTCTATCTCTGTCTCTCCAGAAAGTGCATGTTTCCTATAGCAAACATCACTAAAAAAAAAATTATCATCTTATGATATTAAGTCTAAAATTTATTTTTCCTCCAAGGAAACCTATGTAAAAAATTGTTAAAATTCTAACAAAATACCTTATTGAGAAATGGAATATAAGCAAATATAGCATCTAATACTCTTTCAAAAAAAATGAGATACTAAAAAGAAAAAAAAAACTAAGTTGGAAGGGAAGAGAAAGAGAAAGAAGGAGGTAGGAAATGTTGAGGGAGGTATGAAGGAAAGAGGAAAGAAAGAAAAGAGAGAAATGAATAAAAGACAATCTTTAAAAAAGGGCCACTAAATAAAGGTATTTATATATTTTTAAAAATAGTAGATTTTAAACATGACAGATTCCCTAAGTCATGTGACATATAAATTTATACAGTATTCATATTTGTCATAAAGACTTTAGCTCCCATATACTGATTGATTAAACTAGTCCTGAATGTTTTCTATTTTTCACTTACAATCTCATTCCTAAAAGCTTTTAAGTGATAAGTGTCAAAATAATGAAGCTCTTACTTAATAGACTCTTAGTGCAAGCTTTTGCAAAATTATAGATGTAAACAGTCCTACTATATATTTCAATGTTTTCAAAATAATAGATGTAAGCAGTCCTACTGTATATCTCAATGTTTATACTTTTATTCCCCCATTCAACCATCACCAAAAGTAGGGTGGATATTGGTTTCTAAATGACTTTTCAGCCTTAAAATACCCCCCATTGTAGGGGACAGCAGGAGGTATAGGGGTTAAGCACTGGACTCCTACATAGCTGACCTCAGTTTGAATCTAGGATGCAGACTTGACTTACCCAGGGCTGGTGTGAGTGCATACCTAAAGTCCCAAGAGGAGAATGAGGAGAAGGGATTGTGGTGTGGCCATCCATCCTGGGGGTGGGGGTTGATTTCTACCTTTCTGTCTCTCCAGTGAGCACAAAACTCTCAAAATCTAGCAAAAATCTTTTCAAAAAAAATTTTTTTTAATTCCAATTGTGTGTTTTCACTTCCAAAATTAAAGCATCACTTTTTGGCAGGTTTTATGGAGATACGAAGGAAATAAACCAGCTGCTTTAGGAGCCAATACTCGACTCTATGACTGGATACCTCAGAATGATCTTCTAGGTAAGATTGTAGAGGAGATTGCAATGAGATGATAAGCTAGTTAAGTAGCTGTTAAAAAGCAAATAAATTTCACAAACATTTAATAATCAAAAGTTTCACATTTGACTTCTGGTTTTAAGTAGATATGTTAAATAATCAACAATTAATTTTATAGATATATTCACACTTCCTCTGGTTTACAAAACAGCATCTTCTGTTCAAATTCTCATCATACTTCAAGTTTCAATCTCACTTCAGATATCACTTCCTCAGTATTGTATTCCCAGAAAATGCAAAAGGAGTTAATAGATCCTTATCCTTAGATTGCAGATTTCTGAAATGATGGCTCATGTGCTCAACTTTCTTAAGAAATACTACCTTTTTCAGTGAACTATATGATAAGGTTGTATCCCATCTATCTTTGACTATTTGCTAACAGATTGCTATAGAGCCTATATCTATTTCTCACTCTGTCTCCAAACTAGGTCATCCGAAAACCAAAGCTTTCATCACTCATGGTGGAACTAATGGGATTTATGAAGCAATTTACCATGGGATTCCTATGGTGGGAATTCCCATGTTTGCTGAACAGCCTGATAACATTGCTCACCTGAAAGTCAAGGGAGCAGCTGTAGATGTGAACATGGACACGATGACAAGTGCAGATTTGCTCAATGCCTTGAAAACTGTCATTAATGAACCTTTGTAAGTACTGTGGCTTGAAAGCTTAGCTGCCTTTGATTATGTTATCCATCATGCCAGAAAATGTATGTTGTTTCGTACCTTCGTAAGTCGTTTATTTACAAGTAACAAGCCTCCTGATCAATATGGAAATATTTATTTCAATTTGCCAAGCTGCTGAAGTGATTTGCAAAAATTGGAAATAAAGAAAATTCTAAGACTTCAAATATTCTGTCGATAATTTTTTCAAAGTACAAAATCTTGTTATAATATTTAAATCTTCTTTTTTGAATCATCTGCTTTGTTTCTTTGTTTGTTTGTTATGTTTTACCTTTTTTTGCTATAGGGCACATGAGAGAGACAGAGAGGCAAGGTGAGAAAGCACCTCATCACTCCCTCCATGTAGGATGGTCATGCTGCAATCCCTTGTCCATTGTTTCCTCAAGATTTTTAGCACACAAGCACATGTTCCCAGCATGTGGTTCAAGGTGCCATGTCTGGGACTCAAACAGTGCCATCAGCCATGTGAGATTTAGCCACCTCTACCACCAGCTGGCTCGGTTTTTTTTTTTTCCAAAAGATTATTAATTTTAGTTATACTTACTATTATTATCATTGTCTAATTTACCACAGGGCACGTGCACTTACCAGAGAGAGAGAGAGGGTAAGTGATAAAATGACCTGTCATGTCCGGAACTTGAATCACAGTTGGCCATGTGGGATTCTAGCACCTTAACCACCAAACAACCTGCTGGCCCCTTTTTAAAAAATAAATAATTAAATACATACTGATTGACATTGTATGTGGATTTTTATTATTTAATATTATTACCATTTTTTTAATTTGCCATACAGCACATGCGTTCACAAAAGAAAGACAGAGAGAGACAGAAAGAGAAAGTGAGAAAGCATCCCATTCGGGGAAATGTCCATGCTGCAATCTCTTCTCCATTCTCCTCTCAGGATTATGGACAATCAAGCTCACAGCCCAGCATGTTTTTCAAGCTACTGGGTTGGGATTTGAACTACAAAGATGGCCATGTGAGATCCAGTCACTTTAATCACGATGCCACCAACTGATCCTAAATATTTCATTTAATTTAGCAAAAAGATAAATTGAAATGAAACTATAAACTTATATACTGAACTTTGGATATATATCCTTATATCTTAGTTTTTCACTGAAAGAGCTCAGTAAGAAAAATAATTAATATGATTTATGTATATATATTATTGAGTCCTTATTTTTGACAATGTGTTTTCGCTTTAACTACTAATAGTTGAACTGTTTTGAAGTTATTTTATTCCAAATTTGTATTACCTATAATTTTAACTTACCATTGTTTATGTTGTTTTTTAACATATTTATTTAATTATTATTCTTTTAAGAAAATCATATGCAAAAAAGATAATTTTTTAAAGAATAGTTCTCTAATAGTGTTCTTTTAAAGAATTATTTTATTTAACTTTATTTATTTATTTATTTATTTTACCAGAGAGGGACAGAGTGAAAGAGAGAGTGACAGAAAGTGAGAAAGCATGCCACCGGGTCCAGGACTTGAACTGCAGTCAGCCATGTGGGAGTCCAGCACCCTCAACTACCATGCCACCTGCCAGTCCAAAGATCCAGAGATCCTTTATTCCAAAATATTTTGGATTTCTTTTTGACTGGCTGTCTAATTATTTATCAATAAGGAGTCTTAGATATTGAGTGATAATATTTAGCATTATTTGCTCATTGCCTGGAGAAGAGAATGACCCTTTTTGGTATGTATAGCATAAACATATACTACATATCTTTATGGAAAACAAAAACTCATTTCTATGTTTTTGCCTTCTAGTTATAAAGAGAATGCTATGAGATTATCAAGCATTCATCATGATCAACCTATGAAGCCCCTGGATAGAGCAGTCTTCTGGATCGAGTTTGTCATGCGCCACAAAGGAGCCAAGCACCTCAGGGTTGCTGCCCACGACCTCACCTGGTTCCAGTACCACTCTCTGGATGGCTGATGCTGGCCTGTATTTTATCTGCTATGTTCTTGATCACAAAATGTTGTTTGTTTTCCTATAGAAAAATCTGTAAAACAGGAAAGAAGAAAAAGAGGGAATAGATAAAAAAAAAAAAAAATGGCAGGAATAGATCTTACTACATTTGGCTGAGTCCTCAGTGGAGTGATCCTATTTATTCCAGCTATAAGGAGCTTAACAAAACACATCTCCATTCTGTTTTCAAGTTTCTCTTCTCACTTCCCTAACCTAGAGACAGAGCACAGAATTCAGCATGACCATTAACTAGTGAATGTGCCTTGTGTTTCCTTTGTCTTTTTTCAGGTGGATTTACCTTCCTCTCACTTCCTGGCACAGGGACACTATTAATTGTAAATAAGTTGGATCTCTATATCAATATTTTCTTTATTTCTAAGCATGACTGATATGCTGACTTATGGTAGGCTGAATCCTGAGGAACTTCACAAAGTATTAATTGAATTGGGCAGATGTGGCAAACACCGAACTGTCAAATTTACAAGGTCTGAAAGACCATGCAATAATGGAAAATAACAATGGACATTAGTGTGCTATGAGAAGAGCAATAGTTTTCTTTTTTATTAAAAATAGACCCTTTTGCTCACCAAAATTATAGGAATTGCACTATGAATTCATTAACTCTAGTGGCACATTACAGTTGAAAATATCTATGAAAGTTTCATTGAGCTCCTCTTGGAAATAGTAATCATGATTACTTATTTTCCTGCCTTCTACCCATGTTTTTGTTGCCATGTAGTTGAACAGTTAGTGCACTGCTTTTAAAACATGAATCAAGTCATTATTTTTGTCATGGAGAAAGAAAGTCAGCAAAATATTCATTGTGAACAGTATTTTTTGGAAGAATGACAATAAGTAAAATTTTCATAATTTTATGAAAATTTTAACTGACAATACAATTTATAATCTTGTTAATTCATTATATTAAAATCACTAATGTTTGATCTATAATCACTATTTATAATCAAGAATTAAATTTTATGCTAATAATAAATTAATATTTACTTGGAATTTGAAATCACTATTAATTTTCCATCAGTGTCTTTGACAAATTTAATTGTGTCAACCAATTGGAAAGGTAAAGATATGTTAGCATACCATACTGAACAGAAATATGGTAAAGATTTATCAATACAAACATTAATTAAATAAAAATATTTACATTTAAATCAGCTTTCATTAATTTAACATATACAGTGATGATTGGACTTTCTCTGTCCTTTAAAAACATGTACCTACTATTTGAACAGAATTCTAACCTGTTTCTAGGCTTTAAGTTTCAAGGAAATATCCTTACCAGTTCAAAACTGCTTTTCTTGAAACCACCAGTTGAACTTGCTATT
>NW_006202498.1:242170-253515 GCF_000334495.1 Tupaia belangeri chinensis | reverse complement strand
TTAGTATTTTGTGATGATGCGCAGGCAAGCAATTTAAATTAATAAAATTTTTTTTTTCAGAAGGAAAAAAAAAATCCAAACACTAAAACTGTTATCGAAATTAAAAAAACAAAACAAAACTGTGTATTTGTGTATTTGATGACCACAGTAAGCTATATAGCCCCAGCTAGGTACTAGTTTATAGTATGTTCATTCTACTCACTGAGGTTTATGCCTAAAGTCAGACATGGGTTCATGTGTATGTATATATCAGCTGCGGTTGCTATTGCAAATATTTAGACAAATTAAGTTCATTAGCAAGTCAATTAAATGGGGGGAGGCATAGAAAGCAACCATGGATACCAGAGACAATGCGAGAGGAGGGTTGGACAGGGCAGAGGGTTAGGGATAGGGAATCAAGGATGGCAAAAAAAAAAAAAAAAAAAGCAAAATATGCAAGACATAAGAAATGGAAAATTATTTGTTGATAACATGCATTTTGATGTGCTTGATTGAGCCAATAGACAGTGTATTTTCAATGGAAAATTCATTTTGTATACTGTAATGATGTATAGTGAATTAATGTAAAAAAAAAAAAGAAAAAAAGAAGTAAATTTAAAAAATGATTGCCTTAAAAAAAAGAAAACCTTAATGGTATGTCTAACAAAAGTTTTCACTTCAATAACTGATATATAATTGAGATAAATGACATCCATTGACTTAGTTCAAATTCTTATTAATGCATGTATGATATTTTGAAAAATATGTCTATTGGAAACCTAACGATATGGGGAGTATATTCTTGAATATGTGCATCACAGAGAATGCAAATAAATTGCTACAATTTTTTTGTAAAGGGTGATAATCAGCTTGTTAAATGATAAAAATAAAAATTTAGAACAGTAATACATACTGACGTGTTTTGAGTCTTACAATTTTCTTATATGTCATAAAAAGCTGTGTATATTTTCTTCATGCCTGGTTTGTTTTCTGCATTTAAAATGCAGCTGTAGCTTAAATCCAATAAGGGGAACTGGCTGTTAGTGGGGTTGACACTGAATAAGCTTGGGCTCCCATTCAGACTCTGAGAATGGGCACCCATGGCCATGAGAACTGCTGCCAGTTGATATCTCATGCCCAATGGAGTTCTCTCTTTTCTTGCTGGATTATACTCTGTTGGCCTCTTCCTTTTCCTAGATATTGTCAGAAGCCAGTGGCTGCTGGCAGAAATACTTGAGTGATACAAAGTGCATTACTTAATATAATACAACTGTACTATGTGCCTGGATTGATTTTTATTTATTTATTTTTTGCTACAGGCTGTATGTGCTTACCAGAGACCGAGAGAGAGAAAGGGAAATTGGGAAAGCTTACCCCAGACAAACTAGCCATGCATCAACCCTTTCTCTTCCATTTACCTCTTGAAATGGTGGGCACTAACACACATGCATACAGCATGTTTTTCAAGCTGCCTGGTCTGAGAATCTAACTATAGAATTGGCCATGTGGGATCTAGCCGCCTTAACCACTGTAACACTGGCTGGTCCTTTCCTGGATTTAAATAGCAGGGCAGCAGGCTGAGAAGGGACTTCCCTCAACAGTCATTTGTAACACTCTTTGGATGAGGTAACTCTTTTCCTAATAAAACTGATGCCAGACCACATCAACAAAAGTCTTTTACCCAGCTGTTTGAGTCCTGGCACTTTGGGCTGCTCAGGAGACTGAAGCTAGTAAGTTAACTTATTTTGTCCATAAGTACTCTACATGCTTATCTTCTGGCAGCAAATTTTCTAATCAAAGATTTTTAGCTAATAGAACAGGCTAAAACACACTAACTCCAAGTCAATAGGATAACATGCTCTGTCCTATTGATTTCTATCAGCCTCTGCTGACCTTTATTATTGAACATCAGAGGGTTAAGGTGGATCTTAGTGACCTGGATACTAGACTTAATTTTTCTTACACTTAATGTGTTTTGGCAACCTATCTGGTTGTCAGAAAAGTCATGACATATTTTTTTGTTTTTCTGTACAAAAATGCATCATGACTTTTCTGAGGACCTAATAGTTTATCTTTGCATTTTAAATCAATCACCAAATAATTGTGATACCAATGCCTTTTTGATTGAATTCAGAAGCAGAAGAGCTCAAAATAATCATGAAAACAACTCAAGACTTCATTCTAAGAAATTTATGACTGTTTCCTCGGATAAAACGACACCTTTCTTGAAAACTACAACCATTTCTTTCATGAGGACAGCTTCCATACTGTTTGATTCCGGATTCAGTAATGAAAAGCAAACTTGTCTAAGGGAAAGAATAAAGTATATTTGTTATGGACCCATTTTCACTTTCAATTCCTTAAATACATGTCTTCAAACTGAAATAAAGAATACATCATATATCATATTATTTAAAGCACATACTACATTGCTCAGAGATTGCACCTGGCATTGCATCTCCCTTGAGTTTAGTGAGTGAACACAAATCTTGTGCAACAAATTACTAGAACATTTTTCACATTGTTAAATTCATTGAATATCTATTTCCCCTTCCCTCAGCCCATAGGAAGTTTCAATATTACCCTAATTGAACTAAAAATGCGATGCAATTCCTTTCAAAATGCCAATGACATTCTTCACAGAAATAGAAAAAACAATCATAAAATTTGTGTGGAATCACAAAAGGATCCAAGTAGCCAAATAAACTCTGTGCAAAAAGGTCAAAGTTGGAAGCATGACACTTCCTGACTTCAAAATATGTAACAAACCCATGGTAACTGAATCATCATGATATTGGCACCAAAAGAGAGACAGAGACCAATAAAATTGAATAGATTACACAAAATTAAATTCACAAATATATACCCAACAGATTTTTTACCAATTTTAACAAATATTTAATGGGAAAAGAATGTTTTTTTAAATAAATTATGCTAAGAAATTGAATATCTATATGTAGAAGAATGAAGCTAGATCTCTATCTCTTACCATATACAAAATTAATTCTAAATGGATTAAAAGTTTTATACACGATAATTGAAATCATGAAATTACTAGAAGAAAATGTAGGACAAATTTTTCAGGAAATTGAAAGGCAAAACATTGGTCTTGTCTACTTATTTGTTTGTTTTAATATTTTTTAATTGGTAGAGAACTTATGTATGCAACAGAGACAGAGATAGAGGGAGCGTAATGGGAAGAAAACACTTCCCAATGGAGTGGAGTGATGTCTCAATCCCTTTTCCCCCATTTGTCCATCCTTTGGGATTTGAGGCACACACACATATGTACCCAGCATTTAAGCTGCCAGGCTGGGACTGAAACTGCTGTCAGCCATGTGGGATTGATTCCCTCATTCATTGGATCACAGATCTATTCCAAGGTCTTATATACTTTGAGTAAGACCTCAAAGGCAGAAGCAACATCAACAGTGAAAATAGGAAAATGGGAGTACATTACACTAAAATGCTTCTGTATAACAAAGGACATCATCAACACATTGAAGAAATAGTCTACAGAATGGGAGAGAATATCCACATGTTAAACATCCAAAAAGAGATTAATAAAAATATTACATAAAGAACTCAAGAAGATGTTTTGATATATGTATATATTGTAATACAACTGCCACAATTACTGCAGTTAAGTCACTGGACTACCACATGGCCAACCGTGATTTGAGACCTGGATACAGTGGCTTAAAAATCACACTGGGTGCTTGTGCATGTGTGCCCAAGATCCCACGAGGAGAATGGCAGAAAAGGGATCGTGACTTGGACTTCCTCTTTGGGGATGATTTTCTCTTATCCTCTAACTGTACTGTCTTTCTCTCTCTCTCAAGGAGAGCAAATATGCTCTAAGGCAAAAACTTCTTAAAACTAACAAACCAAAAGAAACAAAAAAAATCAAACTTCACTGATTTTAAGTACACAATACAGTCTATACAGTCTTATTAACTGTACAGTCACCATGCTGCACATTCGATCTCAAGAACTTATTCCACCAAGATGAATTTTCCTTTGTGCATTTTGACCAACACATTCTCATTTCTCCTATTCTCATACCAGGCCAACAGTATATTCCTCTTTTACATATTCAACATTTTTAGGTTCATATGTCAATGAGAACATTCAGTATTTGTGTTTCCATGTCTTGCTTAATTCACTTAGCATAATGAAATCTAGGTTTCTGTTTTCTCAAATGACAAGCTTTTCTTTATTATTATTTTTTTTAGGTTTTTAAATTTCTTTATAGAAAGCTACCCTTGGCAGAGTCTTGCCATGCTATAATTCTCACCCCAGCTTTCCAGGCAGCCAGAATCAAGGACATGTCTGGTGTTCAAATTGATCTGAGATCTAAACCCAGGGTCTTGCAATATGGCTGCCAGATTGTACAGTGTCTCTATGTCCTGAGTCACTGCAAATGAGCAAGGAGCTCCTTCTTTCTTAAGGTTGAATAATATTTCTTTACATAAGTACCAAACATTTTTTTATCCATTTATTTATTTGCAGACACTTAGGCTGTCTCCAAATCTCTGTTATGATGAATAATGCCAACATTAAGCATGGAGGTACAGATATATCTTTGAGATACTGATTTCAGTTCCTGGATAAATACCCAGAAGAGAGATTTCTGGGTAGTTAAGTGGTCCTATTTTTAATTTTTGAGAGACCTCCATACTGTTTTTCCCAAGACTGTACCAATTTATAGTCTCACCAACAATGTCAAAATTAATCTTTTCTTGGGACCAGCAGTTAACGTAATGGCTATGTCGTTCGACTCCCATGTAGTCGACCGCAGTTTGAGTCCCGGACCCGGCATCTTAAACTCATGCTGGGCGTGTGTGAGTGCATGCCCAAGATCCTGAGAGGAGAATGGAGAAGGGATTGCAGTGTGACCATCCCCCTCTCTGTCTCTGTCTTTCTGGTGAGCACACACATCTTGTAGCAAAAAAACGCTCCAAAAAAGGGGAAAAAATCTTTATTTTACATCTTTACCAACATTAGTTTTATTTTGTCTTTTTCGTAATATTCATTGTAACAGGAGTGAGGTAATGTCTCATAGTGATTTTGACTTGCATTTTCCTTAGGATTAGTGAAGTTGGTCATCTGTTTATATACTTGTTTGCTATATCTATGTCTTCTTTAGAGAACTGACTATTAGATCATTTACCCATTTAAATTGGTTTTGTTTTATGTGAGTTGTTTGCATTTCTTATGTTTTTGAATACTTAAGACATGTTTAAAATATTTTTCCCATCCTATAGGTTGCCTTTCACTGTGTTGACTGAAGAAACCTTTTAGTTTGGTATAATTTCATTGTCTGCATTTTGCTTTTGTTAATTATGCTTTGATGGCATATCTAAAAATGTTATTGCCCAGGCTAACATTAAGAATCTTTCTTCTGGGACCAACAGTTAGCATAAAGGCTATGTCGCTGGACTCTCACATAGTCGACTGTGGTTCGTGTCCCGGACCCAATGGCTTAAAACTCACACCGGGCACGTGTGCGTGTGTGCCCAAGATCCCAAGAGGAGAGTGGAGGAGAAGGGATTGCAGTGTGGCCATCCCCCCTGGGGGTTGATTCTCACTTTCTATCTCTCTGTCTCTCTCTGTCTGTCTGGTGAGCGCATGCGCCCTATAGCAAAAACCTCTTAAAAAAAAAATCTTTCTTCCATATGTTTTATATTTTAAGGTATTATGCTTAAATCTTTAGCCCATTTTTAGTTTATTTGTATATACTGCAAAATAAGGTGTTATTTTTTTCTTTCTCACTTTTTTTTTTTGTATTTAGATATCTAGTTTTTCAATGTCATTCAGTGAAGAGTCTATCCTATATTCCATTGTGTGTTTTTGGTGCTCCTGTTGATTAATCAGTTTATGATAGATGCATACATTTATTTCTAGGTGCTCTACTTGTTTTTCTAATATGCCAGAAGGCATATCACTCATTGTAGAGAGACAGATGGAGAAAGAGAGAAAGAAGAAAGCAAGAAGCACCCCTTCCCATGTGGACAATCACACGCAAAACCTCTCTTCCTCTTCTCTTTCAATATTTTGGGCATGCATGCAAACACTTCTGGCATGTTTTCAAATTGCTGGGTCTGGAACATGAATGTGCAATCAGCCATGTGAGATCCACCTCTTTTAACCACCATATCACCTGCTGGCTTCTGGTTGCTCTATTCTATTCTCCAGGTTTATACATTTTTATGCCAAGAGCATACTGTTGTGATTACTATAACTTTGTAATATATTTTGATATGAGGTGTGATGCCTCCAACTTTGTGTTTGCCAATCAAGATTGTTTTAGCTATTCAGAATCTTTTGCTGTGTCACATATATTTTAAGAGAATAGTTTACAATTCTGTAAAAAAATAACTGCAATTTTGATAGTGATGTATTTACATCTGTAGATCACTTTGGGTACTATAGACATTTTAATAATATTATTTTTTCCAAATGATGAGTATGAATGTTTTTATATTCTGTGACTGTTCTGTGTTTTCTAGGCCTGTGCATTCTGGGTCTTCTTAATTTACTTCATCTATGTTTTACAACTTTAGTGTACAAATCTTTCAACTCTTTGGTAAAATTTATTTTTATGTATTTTATTCTATATGTTGCTATTGTAAATGGAGATGCTTTCTTAATTTAGTTTCAAGTAGTCAATTATTTGTATATTTAAATAAACTACTTTTTATATATGTTAATTTGCATCCTTCAACCTTACTGAATTTCTTTATTAGTTTTAGCTGTCTCTACTGAGTCTTTAGGGATTTTATGTATGTGATCATCCCATATACCTATGAGATATTTTAGTTTTTTTCTGATTTGTATGGGATAACCTTTTATTTTCTTGTGTCTAGGAGTGCTAGTACTATGTCAAACAGAAATTATGAAGGTGCATATATTTGCCTTGTACTTGATCTTTCTTAGAGGGAAAGCTTTCAGTGTATTTCTACAGCTTATAGTGTTACTATATTTTTTTCTATATTAGCTTATATTATTTTATATTTAAAAATTAAGCTACTCAGAAAGGGTTTTATAGACAAGGTAAAGTAACTTTCATTCATGGCCTTAAACAATGTTGATTTCAATATGACTTTTATATATCTCCATGTTCTTGACTTTTCTATTGCTAAATTTTCATGTTAAGGGAATGTCATGACTTTAAAGAAGCCATGTAGATTGAAAGATATAAGGAATAGCCAGTATATGTGGCTATTCCTTACAGTTTGAATAGCTAGAATGATTGGGGTTTAAAGTTAGTAAAGTGTCATCAAGTGGTCACTTGTTTACTCAAATAGTAGTGTCATATTTTTGGAATCAGTGTTTGACTCTACTGCCAGTGGATCTGATACTCTTGACACACAGTATTGGGAATAGTTAGATCAACTGTAGTAAATGAGATCATACATTTGGTCATATGCACAGTTTCATTCTCAATTACAATACCTAGTTTGCTAATTTACTTTTGGACCACTGCTAGGATGGCTAATGATAGAGCCAGGTTGATAGCCACTGACTGAGTCATTTTGTCTAATGTATCTTCAGTGCTTTTTCTGTGATGCACAGTCCCTGATGATGAGTATTAGTCTCTAATAGGGTTCTATAGCATTGCAAGAGTCAAATGCACATAATTCTTCAGGTCCCGATGTTATTATCTTTCTGAAGTTATGAGTCTTTCATTAGGCTTGCCATATATCCCATGCAATATTTTTTTCACCATTGAAATTTATTTTTGAAGATAATTATTTATTCATTTCAATCTATTTGTTATTCTTTCTTTCTTTCTTTCTTTTCTTCTTTCTTCATTTGAGCATAGAGAGAAAGAAAGAGAGAGAAAGAGAAAATAAGAAAGCAAGCCACAAAGTCTAGAACTCAAGCCACAGTTGGCCACATGGGAATCCAGCACCTTAACCACCACGTCACCTGCTGGTCACCCACAGAAACTTGTTATACCATGCACTTTACCCAGTAATAAAGCCCATCACTACTGAGGAGTCCTTTTATGTTTGGGCATACTCAAAGCTAGGTCTTTTGTTTTACTAGATATTTAAGCAAGAGTATGGTTACAAGTTTTGAAAAGACCTATGAGTCATTATTTTTTCTTCTGTAGAGAAACAAAATGCAAAAATCTATTCTTTATTTTCTGTCCTCAAACACCCTGTCTACTGGATTTCCTACTTTTTGGAGTTCACCAGACTGAATCAACCAGTATCTTCATTTTGGACTTCCCAGTCTGTAGACTTGTGGTAAATAACTTTGTTGTGCATAAATTCCATTTAATGGTATTTTGTTATATCAATGAAACTGGAGTAAGACATGAGCTCTCAGCATAAGTTTCATCCACTAGGAGCTCTGAAGCTGAGATAGCTCTTCAGAGTTGGCCCAAATTGAAATGAGAAGGCTGGAAGTTTACAGTCCTACATGCAACTAAGCATTAGATATGGGCTAACCTGAGAAGGTAGTATTGCTTTACACTAAATGATTCTCTTCAGCAGAAGCAGTACTTAAACACAGCTGATGGATGAATAATATCAGCTGATAATCTTCCCATCAGCTGGAGAACAATTCCCGTATTTTGAAAAAGAGAGTCTGGATGACACATCAACAGCTTCTCAAAAAGACAAGAAAAAGATATAGGACATCACCACTCTGCGAAAATGTTTTGCTTAGAAACCATGTTCAAATTCCTCTTAAGGGAGATTTTTCTCTCACTTCATTTAGCAAAATTATTGATAGGATGATAAGAAGTCTGTCTATTCCATGATGTCTTTCTTTCTCTACTTCCAATTTAAATGTCATTTTTCATAATATGTTTTTAAATGTCACTTACCTAGATTAAAAACCAATCTGCAAAACAAAGTTCAGAAAAAAGTATTTAGAAGATAAATATGATCTAAGAATAGAAAGTCTATGACATTATCCAAATGTTTGTGACAGGAAAGGGTCATGATTTACAGAAAATAGTTTCAAGTGAACAGAAGTAACTGAGAAGGGAGTTAAATATCCATATTTTAATTTAAAAAAAGAAAATAAAGGAGGACTTTAAGTCAAAAAAAAATAAAGGCAAGGGAAACCAAATGGACGTATTACAACAATGTTTAGATAAATCGGAGTAGATATTTCTGTTGCCTCTGTTTTGACACAATGCTGCCTTCTCATACTTGAAACTCCTTAACTGTAACTTCCTCTTACCTTAGAAGCAATGCCTAATTATGATCCTGTAATTTTATTATGCTCACATGCAGTATAAGATTATGTACCATTTCCTTTTTTCCTTTATCACTTGCTTTTCATATCTCTACTTTCGATTCTACAGTTACTCTGACTGTGAAGTTTATCAGTTAAAATTTAACTACTTAAATGATTTTTTCCTTTATATAAGAGGTACTTTAGAAGTTACAAAAGTTTCTGAAGAAAGGATCCATTTTACCAGGATGTCTAAGGTATGGACCTCTTTTCTTCTGCTCATACAGTTGTGTTGTTACTTCAGCTGTGGGTCCTGTGGGAAAGTGCTCGTGTGGCCGATGGAATACAGTCATTGGATCAACTTAAAGACGATACTGGATGAACTTGCTCAGAGAGGCCATGAAGTGACTGTGCTGACATCTTCAGCGTCCATCCTCGTGGATCCCAGCAAACCATCTGCAATTAACTTCGAGGTTTATCCTACGTCCCTTACTAAGGCTGAATTTGATTTCCGTTTTATGAAATGGATTAAGATATGGGTATATGAGTTATCAGGGAGTACACTGTGGGCATATAATTCAAAGATGCAAAGCATATATTATGAGTATTCTGATACTGCTCTTGAACTTTGTCAGGATGCAATTTTAAACAAGAAACTTATAAAGAAACTGAAAGAATCGAGATTTGATGTTGTTGTCGGAGATGTCATTTCTCCTTGTGGTGAGCTGCTATCTGAGCTGCTAAACCTACCTCTGGTCTACAGTCTTCGATTCACTACCGGCAAGACACTTGAAAAATTTTGTGGGGGACTATTATTACCTCCTTCCTATGTACCTGTTGTTTTATCAGAACTTAGTGACAAAATGACATTTATGGAGAGGGTCACAAATATGTTCTATTATCTATTTTTCGACTATGCATTTGAGACCTTTAACACAAAGAAGTGGGATCAATTTTACAGTGAAGTATTAGGTAAGTTAGTGATTAATCATTACATTTTACTTTCCATATGTATAAATTTTCCATTCTTTGTGTGTTTTAGAGTATGCATGTGTTTACCTTTCTCTATATTCCTAAAGGAAATATGTAGTAATTATAAGTATTCTAGTGAACTTAATTATTTTTCTTACTATTGTAGCTAATCAGAAAATTAGTGGTGCATTTATTTTACTTACACATACACATATGTATATAAATTTAGAATAAAAAATAATTTATATTTTTTAGGAATAATGACTAAATGGCAATGTAGCAGTTTTCAGTCAAAATTTATTACTTTACATAGATAGCTTGTGTATTGTAAACTGGAATGTTATTACACACTGAGACCTCCCTCCAGTTTGACATTGTACCATTAAATATTCTTAGTGCTTGCTTATTTAAATTTGTATTTAAAATAAATCATGAATTTTATTTTAAATAAATCATGAATATCTCTGCTACTTATTACTGCATAAACACCCATCCTAAAACTTAAGATTTAAAGCTATCACCATTTTAATTTTACATGATCCTGTGTGTCAGCAGTTTAGGCTGGCCTATCCAGACATTTCTTCTCTGAGTCTTGCTTGGGCTCACTCATTTAGAGGCATTTATCCATCAGTAGAGTTGGGGGGAGTGAGTGAATATAAAAAAAAAAAAAAAAAAACCTTGCTTGTGTATCTTAACCATTCTTAGAAGGTTGTAATAATCACCCTCTATGACTAAAAATGTAGAATGATTTTTAAATTACTAAGGAAATTAAGACACCAGTTATAAAAACATTAGCCTTTCGCTATTGTAGGCTATCATTTGAAGCATACAGCCAAGACCAAAGTCTTCAAGATAATCTGCTAAAAATTCACCAGAGATCTTAGGTTATAGAAAATAAACTATTTGATATGATATCCTGATAAAAGCATGCTAATCAATGTGAAGAAAACAGGGCACAGGTGACAAATAAAGTATAAAACTGGATGATGAGTGGGCTGCAATGGATGGGTCTGTGGGGAATAAAACGCTAAGCACATAATTCAAAATGCAAGTCACTAAAATCAGTGTGCTAAAAATGTACTATTACTCTAAGTCATTAAAAATAGCTCTTAGCTGATATGTCAGGGACAATGTGAAGGAAGCAAAGGGCATCAAATCACAAATAATTGAAGTGGAAAATTAAATTAGTATGAGTG
>NW_006202498.1:203097-242139 GCF_000334495.1 Tupaia belangeri chinensis | reverse complement strand
TAGGGAATAAAAGACTAGGCAAATAATGCCAAGCCACAAGGAAGCTTAAATAAATGTAGGTGAATATGAGGGCAGAGGTTCAAGAGATTAATGCCAAGAGACCTTTACAAGCAAGTCAGTCCCTAGCCCAAACCAGAAATTGAATAGGCACCCAGGACAGCACCCCTGACATCACTCTATGGAAAGAAAGTGACAAAGGAGACCTTTGTCTGAGAATAGCAGAATTTGCACATTTTGCAGGTGGATTCCTCTTATCACATCTTTCCACATACTTAGTAACATTTATATTCAGTTTTCCCAATATTTGTCATTTTTCTGGAGATCTAAGTATGAATGTAGGTCAGAAAAATGTCTTGGACTGAATCATAATAGAGTTCCTTAAGCCCCATTCTATCCTGGTAGCTGTCATGCAACTTTCACTTTCTTTTCAATTCCAATAATCAATACATGTCAAAAGTTTCAAGTTTCCTAAGAAAAAAATATATAAATGATGTGGAAATGGACGTCAAAGATATCATTTTCACTTAGGGTATAACATGCATCATGTTTTACCGATCAAAGATGGCCTAGGAGTTTGGTACTGAAGAAAGTTTCTTCTATTAAATGCACAGAGGAAGGTAAGTCTTTAAAGTATGCTTTAAAGTATGGAAACAAAGGCTCATTGGCTCCTAGTGACATCTTTATCATTGGAGAGGATTCCTACTGTCTTTCAGTTTTTCTGCCTGACTTTCTCTATACTCCTAAAGGATATATTTAGTCATTCTATATATTCTAGTGAACCTATTTTTTTAATATTGTAGCTTATCAGAAGATTAGTGGTACATTTTTTTCATTAAACATGTATGCTAATTTCTTCCAACTTTCTTCATTTTTATCCAGGAAGACCAACGACATTGTGTGAGATTATGGGGAAAGCTGACATTTGGCTAATCCGGACATACTGGGATTTTGAATTTCCTCACCCTTACCTACCTAACTTTGAGTTTGTTGGAGGATTGCAATGCAAACCTGCCAAACCTTTACCTAAGGTAAGTATATTATGGTGAAGGATTTAAAGCATCCTATAACAAAATACCTGGTTTTTCTTTAATGTTTACAGCATAAATAGAGATATATGGCTAGATAACTTCGGTTTTCCACTCCAAACCTATTTTCTTTATCACATAGACCTATTAAGAGTAGCATTGAGTCTTTTGAACTTTACATTAAGAATTTAGCTAAAGAATAAAATGGTTCAAATGGACTGTCAAAAATATCAGTGGAGGGGACCAGCAGTTAGCGTAATGGCTATGTCGCTGGACTCCCATGTAGTCGACCGCCATTCGCGTCCCGGACCCGGAGGCTTAAAACTCACGCCAAGCACGTGTGCATGCATGCCCAAGATCCCAAGAGAAGAACGGAGGAGAGCGGATTGCGGCATGGCCATCCCCCCTGGGGGGTGATTTCTCGCTTTCTGTCTCTCTGTCTCTCTCTATCTGGCGAGCGCATGCGCCCTATAGCAAAAAACCTCTCCAAAAAAAAATTAGTAGAGGTCCAGTCCTATGTCCTAGTGGTTAAGGGAGCAAGATTCTACGTGACTAATTGTCGTTCAAATCCTGATCCTGACATGTGTGTGTGTGTGTGTGTGTGTGTGTGTGTGTGTGTGCATGCATACA
Organism: Tupaia belangeri chinensis; assembly: GCF_000334495.1. Classification (NCBI taxonomy): domain Eukaryota; kingdom Metazoa; phylum Chordata; class Mammalia; order Scandentia; family Tupaiidae; genus Tupaia; species Tupaia belangeri. The sequence goes on along the minus strand of NW_006202498.1, from coordinate 240,484 downwards.
CAAAGTCCAAAAAGGATGGAGAAATGGAGGAGTGATTAAAGTGTGACCACACTCTAGTCTTTTCAGAGGTGCTTTTTCGTCTTTCAGTCTCTCTCTCTCTCTGCTGTAAGTATAAATACCACCTGCCAAAAAAACAAAAAATATCAGTGTTTCTATCATGTGGATACTGGATTAAAGGGACAGAAAATCAGAGCTAGACCAATAGCTGAAGAGACTGTTGTATTTGTGTGTGTGATGTTTCTTAGACAGGGTCTTTCTGTATTGTAATACCTCCTATCTCAGCTCCTGAGTAACTGGAACTATAGGTTTGCCACTGTGCCCAGATATTGCAATGGGCTGGGAATGGAGCATATGCCTCCAATGTGGTCTCAGCCTGCCAGGTAGCAGCATCAACCAGTGGGTGGTCCGTGGCTGAGTCAAGAATGCTGTAGTCTTTCTACTGAGTTGAACAAAGTTATTAACATGTGCATTTACCAAATTGTTTGAGAGATAAGATGCTTTCATGAGAACTCTTAAATGAATGCCACAGATTAGATGAGTAGGAAGAAGTAACAATGAAGGAAAACACAGATCTGAATCTTGGGAGTGTATAGATAGTGACAACCTTTACTCTCATAGGGGACTATTGGTGGAAAATCTCCTTTTGATTATAATGATTAGTTTTCAAAGTATTTCCTTCAAGAGCAAAAGCAATTTTTATTGGTTTCTAGAAATTCTTTGGGTAGTACAAGGTCTCATTCTCATCACAGAATATTAAAAATAGATTGAGAGGCAGGACCATCAGATGGCATAATGGTTATGTCATTGAATTCAGACATAATTGACCATGGTTTGAGTCCAGAACTAAGTGGCTTCAAACTCAAGTTAGGTGTATGTGCGTGTGTGTCCAAAATCTCCAGAGGAGAAAGAAGGAGAATCTACTGTGCTGTGGCCATCTCCCAGGGAGCTGATTTCTTGCTTTCTGTCTCTCTGTCTTACTGGTGAGCTCATGCACTCTGGAGTAAAAATCTGCATTAAGAAAAAAAAAAAAGAAAGAAAGAAAAGAAACAAATAGATGGAGGAGAAGGGATTGCAGCATGGCCATCCCCCCTGAGGGGTAATTTCTCGCTTTCTGTCTCTCTGTATTTCTGGCTAGCACATGTGCCCTATGGCAAAAAACCTCTTTGGGGGGCGGGGGGAGGAAGAAAGAAAGTATAAAAGAAAAAGACAGAAAAGAAAACGCAATGGTAGTCAAAACTCCAAATAAGCGTAGTATGTTGGTGTGTTTAATTTTACTTAGTCAGCTTCTGTCCCAAAGATGAGTCAAAATGGGAAGCACCATTGCTGAGATATCAAAGATACAGTTTTGACATCAACTAAACAAAAAGTAGCAGTCTACTTTTATTTTAGACATCTGTCCGCCACCCCCAATAATTTTGCTAGTTGTAAACCCAGAGTGATCATAAATAGTTACATGGGAAATTTGTGACACATCTCTTGAAACTGGTTTTCCCATAGATTATAAATGGAATAAACCCAATCCTAGACTGCAGTGTAAACAATGACCCAGGAAACTTACTTTTAGAGAAACGTTTATTTTACTACTAAACTAATACTTAAGTTATGGCATGCAGCTAAGGCCACACTCATGTGGGAGTTTATACAAGAGAGGACAAGGAAGCATTCATAAATGCCATGATGATTACAACAGGTTGACTGTTACCTTCTTCTCAAATGTTACTATATATTGCGTTTCTTCTGGGCCTTATAAAACAGGGAGGCATAAATTGATGAAAAATGGTCCTGAATGTTTGTGCAACAAGAATAGGTAGATAGATTTATTAATAATACATGGGATATAACTGGCATGGTAAACAAGAATAGGTAGATAGATTTATTAATAATTCATGGGATATAATTTTTTTAAAGAGGTTTTTGCTTTAGAATGCATGCACTAGCTGGAGAGACAGAAACAGTGAGAGGAGAAGTGAGAAATTAACCTCCAGGGGGGATGGTCATGCCACAGCCTCTTCTCCTCCATTCTCCTCCTAGAATCTTGAGCGTGCACACCCGGGTGCCCAGTGTGATTTCCAAGCCACCGAGTCTAATATTTGAACTGTAGTCATCCATGTGGGATTTAGCAACATAAATACTACTCCATCTGCTGTCCCAGGCATGACAATAATGTTAAAACCCAAGCACAGAACCTTTTCTTGGGCTTCCTTCCATGAAATATTTTTACACATCTACAGAATATTCTGTTGTTCAGTAAAATTTAAGCATTGGGAGTAACAATTCCTTCTGTCATAAGAAAAACTTCCCTAACCACCTCTTCAGTTCTATATTTTGATGCCATGTTTATATTATATTTTAGCCACACAATTTAGAAACATGATTCCTCTGAAAGAGGCCAGACAGTTTCCCATGTGAGAAGAGATTCACTGTAACAATACCTCTTTCACATCTCTAGATTTTTTTCTATTTGGAAGTGTAGTTGTGTTTCTTTCTTTCTTTCTTTTTTTTATTTTTTTTTTCGTCTATGAACCTGCACCTTTGTAATAGAAAGAATGTTATTTTCTGTAGGAAATTGAAGAATTTGTCCAGAGCTCAGGTGAAGATGGTATCGTGGTGTTTTCTCTGGGGTCAATGGTCAAAAACCTCACAGATGAAAAGGCCAATATCGTTGCTTCAGCCCTTGCCCAGATTCCACAGAAGGTCAGTACAACCTCTAATTCTGGTGGGCAGCTTTTTACTAATTGCAGAGAGTGCTCTTTTCAGATGAAAGTTGGAATTCATTATTCACTGAACATAGTTGGTAAAAATCTGTAAAACAATATAGTGGAATTAGGAACATTTGATCAGTAGCTCACCAAGCCCTGAGATTGCTATTGAATCTTTTTTCTTAGTCATTTATCTTTAGTGGAATAGAGATGAAGGTGTTAACCCCTCACTAGTCTTTTACTGTGAGAAATCTTTAGGCGTGCACTGCTTACTCTCAAAAGTTCAAAATATGTTATCTCCATAGTCTGGGAAAAGAAAATGTTATATACAAGATAAAGAAAATTCATGCTCACAAATATGCTTGAAATGTATAGGTTTTATTAAGAGGTTTATAAGTAGAAGCCTAGATTTTATTATTCTTGCCAAACTGAATGTTCTATAGTTAAAACAGTGAAGGGATTGTGGCATAACCATCCCCATTGAGGGATGATTGCTACCTTTTTGTCTCTTCATTTCTCTCTGTCTCTCTGGTGAGCAAAAATTGCTCAAAATCTAGCAAAAATCTCTCTCTTAAAAAAAAAACAAAAACAAAAGCAACCCTCATTGTGTGTTTTTACATCCAAAATTAAAGCATCATTTTTGGCAGGTTTTATGGAGATATGAAGGAAATAAACCAGCTGCTTTAGGAGCCAATACTCGACTCTATGACTGGATACCTCAGAATGATCTTCTAGGTAAGACTGTGGAGAAGAAAAACTTGCATTTGAATGGTAGGCTAGTTAAGTAGCTGCTTAAAAGCAAATTAATTTAGCATTCTTTAAATAATCAAATCTTCACATTTGATGTCTGGTTTTAAAACAGATATGCTAAATGATCAGCAATTACTTTTATAGATAAATTTACGCTTCCTCTGGTTTATAAAACAGCAACTTCAGTTAAAATCTTCATCACACTTCAAGTGTCAATCTCACTTCAGATATCACCTCCTCAGTAATATATTCCCATAAAATGCAAAGGGAATTAGCTTCTCTTTTTCCTGAGACTAAAGATTCTGATGGCAATGGGCCCATGTGCTCAACTTTCTTAAGAAACATAACATTTTTCAGTGAGCTCTATGATAAGGTTGTTTCCCATCTGTCTTTGACTATTTGCTAACAGATTAGAATAAAGCCAATACCTACTTCTTACTCTGTCCCCAAACTAGGTCATCCAAAAACCAAAGCTTTCATCACTCATGGTGGAACTAATGGGATTTATGAAGCAATTTACCATGGGATTCCTATGGTGGGAATTCCCATGTTTGCTGATCAGCCTGATAACATCGCTCACATGAAAGCCAAAGGAGCAGCTGTGGATGTGAACATGGACACGATGACAAGCTCAGATTTGCTCAATGCCTTAAAAACTGTCATTAATGAACCTTTGTAAGTACTGTGGCTTGAAGACATACCTGCCTTTGATTATGTTATCCATCATGTCAGAAAATGTCTGTTGTTTCATACTTTTATAACTGGTTTATTTATATGTAAAAGCATCACATGACTAATATGGAAATATTTTCTTGATTTCCCAAGCTGCTGAAGTGATTAGCTAAAATTGGAAATAAAAAAATTCTAAGACTTCAAATAATCTATCGATTTTTTCATAGTACAAAATGTTATTTCATGTATATAATATATACATATACATATATGTACATATGTATATATATTATACACACACACACATGCACATATATACATACATATATATCTTCTCTTTTGGGTCATCTGCTTACTTTTCTGTATGTTATGTTTTACTTTTTTTGCTATAAGGTACATGTGCTCACCAGAGACAGAGTCAGAAAGGGAAAATGAGAAAGCACCCAAGTAGCCCCCATGGAAGATGACCATGCTGCAATCCCTTCTCCATTGTTTCCTCAGTATTTTTAGCCCACAAGTACATGGACCCAGTGTGTTGTTCAAGTTGTCTATCTGGAACTAAAACTGTGCTGTTGGCCATCTGTGATTTAGCTCTCTCAACCATCACAACACCTGCTGGCTATGATTATTTTTTTCCAAAGGCTTCTTTGTTTTATTTTTATTTACTTTTATTACCATTTTTTAATATTCCATAGTGCACATGCACTCGCCAGAGAGAGGCAGAGAGAGACAGAAAGAGAGAGAGAGAGAGAGAGAGCATCCCAACAGGGCAATGTCCGTGCTGCAATCTCTTCTGCTCCACTCTCATCTTGGGATTATGGACACACAAGCACACAGGCCCAGCATGTTTTTCAAAGCACTGGGTCGGGATGGAACCACAGAGTTGGCCATGTGAGATCCAGTCACCTTAATCATCATGCCACCAACTGACCCTAAATATTTAATCTAGTTTAGCAAAAAGATAAACTGAAATGAAACTATAAACTTATATACTGAACTTTGGATATATTTCCTTATGTCTTAGTTTTTTACTGAAAGATCTCAGTAAGGGTAAGAATTAATATAATTTATGTATATATAATTTTGAGTTCTTATTTTTGACAATGTGTTTTCATTTTAGCTGCTAAGAGTTGAATGGTTTTGGCAGTAACTTTATTCCCAATTTGTATTATCTATAATTTTAACTTACCAATGTTTATGTTGCTTATTTTTTCATATTTATTTAGTCTTTTTTTCTTTTAAGAAAATCAATATGGAAAATTAAAAGAAAGAACATTTATTCCAAAATATTTTGGATATATTTTTGACTGACTGTCTCAGACTAATTTTTTTTCAATAAGGAGTCTTAGATATTGAATGATAATATTTAGCAATATCTGCTCATTGCCTGGAAAAGAGAATGACCCCCATTGGTATGTATAACATAAACATAGACTACATATCTTTAATGAAATAAAAACTCTCATTTCTATTGTTTGGCCTTCTAGTTATAAAGAGAATGCTATGAGATTATCAAGAATTCATCATGATCAGCCAGTGAAGCCCCTGGATCGAGCAGTCTTCTGGATTGAGTTTGTCATGCGCCACAAAGGAGCCAAGCACCTCAGGGTTGCTGCCCACGACCTCACCTGGTTCCAGTACCACTCTCTGGATGTGATTGGCTTCCTTCTGGCTTGTATTTTATCTGCTATGTTCTTGATCACAAAATGTTGTTTGTTTTCCTATAGAAAAATATGTAAAACCAGAAAGAAGAAAAAGAGGGAGTAGATCAAGAGAAGGTGACAATAGTACTTACTACATTTGGCAAAGTACTCAGTGGGATAATTCTGTTTATTCCAGCTATAAGGAACATAACAATACACATCTCCATTCTGTTTTCAAATTTCTATTTCTGCTTCCTTAGCCTAGAGACAAAGTTTATATGCAACATGATCATTAACAAGTGAATGTACCGTTTTTCCTTAGTCTTTTTTTAGATGGCTTTATATTCCTCTCAGTTCCTGACACAGGAACACTATTAATTTTAAATAAGTTAGATTCACTATATCAATATTTTCTTTATTTTTAAGTTTGGCTGATATGCTGACTTATGGTAGACTGAATCCTGAGGAACTTCACAAAGTATTAATGAAATTTTGCAGATGTGGGGAACACAGAACTGTCAAATTTACAAGGTCTAAAAGACCATACAATAATAATGGAAAATAACAATGGACATTAGTGTGCTATGAGAAGAGCAATGGTTTTCTTTTTTATTAAAGATAAACCCTGTTGGGACCAGCAGATAGTGTAATGGCTATGTCTCTGGACCCCCGTGTAATCGACCATGGTTCGAGTCCAGGGCCTGGTAGCTTAAACTCATGCCGGGTGCATGTGCATGTGTGTCCACTATCCCAAGAGGACAATGGAGGAGAAGGGATTGTGGTGTGGCCATCCCCCCTGGGGGATGATTTCTCACTTTCTGTCTCTCTTTCTGGTGAGCGCATGCACCCTATAGCAAAAATCTCTCAAAAAAAAAAAAAAACCCTCTTGTCCAAAATTACAGAGATTGCACTATGAATTCATTAGCTCTAGTAGCACATCACAGTAGAAAATACCTATGAAAGTTTTGTTGAGCTCCTCTTGGAAATAATAATCATAATTACTTACTTTCCTGCCTTCTACACGTTTTTGTGTGCCATGTAAACGGTTAGTGCACTGCTATCAAAACATCAATTGAGTCATCATTTTTGCCATCAAGAAAGAAAGTCAGCAAAATATTCAATATGAACAGTTCCTCCTTTTTGGAGGAACTACAACTAAATTTATAAAAATTTTAACTGACCGTACAACTTATATTCTTATGTTAATTCATTATATCAGAATCACTAATGTCTGTAATCTATAACCATATTTATAATCAAAAGTTTAATTTTAGGCTAAAAATACATTAATAGATACTTAGAATTTGAAATTTTATTAATTGTCAATCTGGACCTTTTACAAATTTTATTTTGTCCATTAATTGTTAGGAAAACATATATTAGCTTTCCAGATTCAACAGGAATACAGTAAATATTTATCAATGCAAACATTAATTAAAAGAAAATATTCACATTTAAATCAGCTTTCATTAATTTAACAACTGCAGTGATGATAGGACTTTATTCTTTGTAAACTTAATGGCATGTCTAACAAAAGTTTTAACTTCAATAGTTGATATATAATTGAGGAGTTACATGGCATTGATTTGCTTAGTGAAAAGTGTTCAAATTCTTATTAATTCTTGTATGATATTTTGAAAATTACGTCTACTGAAAACAACGATATGATGGAGATGTATATTCTTGAATATGTGCATCACTGAGAGTGCAAATAAACTGCTACAATGTTTTTGTGAAGGGTGACAATAAATCAGTTAAATGCAAAATTTTTTTGAAACAGTGATACATACTAATGTGTTTTGAGTCTTAGAATTTTCTTATATGTCTTGAAGAGCTGTTTATGTTTTTTGCATGTCCTGTTTATTTTCTGTGGTTAAAAGGCAGCCAGCCATAGCTTAAATCTAATAAGGGAGAACTGACTTTGGTGGAGTTGAGCACCTATTAAGCTCAGACACCCAACTGCTCTCTGAGAATGGGCACCCATGACCATGAAAACTGCTGCCACTCAGTATCTCATGTCCAGTGTAGTTCTCAACTCTTGCAGGCTGATACTCTGCTGGCATCTTCCTTTCCTGAATATTATCAGAAGCCAGGAGCTGTGGCAGAAATTCTTGGATGATACAAGCTGCATTGCTTTATATAATATAACTATAGTATGCACTTGGATTGATTTTTATTTATTTGTTTATTTTTTGCTATAGGCTGCATGTGCTTACTAGAGAGAGACAGAGAAGAAAAAGGGGAATTAAGAAAGCTTACCTCAGATAGACTAGCCATGCATCAATCCTTTTTCTTCCATTCACCTCTCGGGACATTGAGCACTCACACATATGCACAAAGCATGCTTTTCAAGCTGCATGGTCTGAGACTCTAACTATAGAGTCTACCAGAGGGATCTAGTCACCTTAACCACAATGCCACTGGCTGGCCATTTCCTGGATTTAAACAGCAGGGCAGCAGGCTGAGAAGGGACTTCCCTCAGCAATTATTCATAACACTCTTTGGATGAGGTAACTCTTGTTCCTAAAAAAGCTGAGGCCTGTCCACATCAACGAATCTTTTACCCAGCTGTTAGAGTCTCAGCACTCTGGGCTGCTCAGGAGACTGAAGCTGATAGTTAACTGATTTTGTTCATAAATAATTCACGTGTTTCTTATCTTCTGGCAGCAAATTTTCTGGTCAAAGTTCTTTAGTAGGACAGGCTAAAACACATTAACTCCAAGGCAATAGGATAACATGCTCTGCCCTAGTGATTTCTGTCGGCCTCTGCTGACCTTTATTATTATGCATCAGAGAATTAAGGTGGATCTTAGTGATCTTCTGGATACTAGACATAATTTTTCCAATACTTAACATGTTTTGGCAGTCTATTAGGTTGTTGGAAAAGTCATGCTGTATTTTTCTGTTTTTCTATGCAAAAATGCATCATGACTTCTCTAACAACCTAATAATTAAATCTTTGCATTTTAAATCAATCACCAAATAGCTAGGGCAGTAATACCTTTTTTAACTGAATTTATAAGCAGAAGAGCTCAAAACAATCATGAAAACAATCAAGATTTCATTCTAAGCAAATCATAGCTGAATCCCCAGATAGAACCATATCTTTCTTGAGAACTGCAACCATTTCTTTCTTGATATCTATAACCTCCAAACTGCCTGATTCCACATTAATAATGAAAAACACACTTGTCTAAGAGAAAGAATAAAGTATATCTGTTAGAGAACTCATTTTCACTTTCAATTCTGTAAATCCATGTCCTTAAACTGAGAATAAAGAAGACGTTATTTATGAGGCTATGATTTAAAGCATGTACTGCATTCTTTAAGAAATCACAATGAGAGGGACCAGCAGTTAGCATAATGGCTATGTCGCTGGACTCCCACATAGTTGATTGTGGTTTGAGTCCTGGACCCGGAGGCTTAAACTCACGCCGGGCACATGTGCGTGCGTGCTCAAGATCCTGAGAGCAGAATGGAGGAGAAGGGATTGTGGCATGGCCATGCCCCCTGGGGGGGGATTTCTTGCTTTCTGTCTCTCTGTCTCTCTCTGTCTTTCTGGCGAGCACACACACCCTATAGCAAAAACTTCTCCCAAAAAAAAAAAAAAAAGAAAAAGAAAGAAAGAAAGAATGAACCTCAGATACACAAGGTATTATCCTAGCCCTAACTTTAAAGAGCTGGCATTAGGTAATAGGAACTTGGTAAAATCAATAAGTTCCATGGACATCAGATCTGTTGCGTTTTATTTGCTGTAAGTATATTTTGTGGTCATTCCTGATATGAAGATCAATATTACGATTTTAGCTAAAACTTCCCTCATGTCCATGTAATGTGATGTTAGCAGAATACTACAGGAAATGCAGGAAAACTTTGGTTATTTGGAAATTATAATTACTTCTGTGAAGAAAAACTGATCCATGCCGCAGAATAGAAGATGATCGGTGCAGTCTGGAACCCTGAGGCTGGCTAGAACCCAGGAAGTGGTGCAATTTTGGGTTGGGGTTGGAGTTCTTTCTGATATTAACATATCAAGTATTCAGCAGTTGAAATAGCCAGATAAGCCTTGGTAAAATCCATGCGGTGGACTCTGTCCCAATCACTATTGCTCCATTACACATGAGCTTTATACCAAATTCTGATCCCGAGATTAGGCCGTCAACCACAAAAGTTCAAAAACCAGGGGTTCATTAAATTCCTGGGTATGGTCTGGCTGGGTACAACTCCAGTTTTGCCTACTACTGTAATTGACATAATACAGGTCTACCCATGACTCTCAACATTAAAGAATTATGAACCTTAGTAGGTCTACCTTGAGATCAGCTGAGCTTCCTTCTTCACTTTTCCCAATGATTCATGTCATCATACCACTTAATGAAAAAGGTATCACATTGGTTCTGGGAAACAAAGAATAAGAAGTGTTTATTCGGGAAGGGAGGGGGTAAACTTTAGTGAGAGAAGTACAAGTCTTGCAAATGATCACCACCAGAAGTTGTTGAAACAGTATTTATGACTGAGGAAGGATTGGGCTGGGCCAATGTGGACAGGACAAAGAGAAGAAATATTTATTATCAGACCTGAAGAAAAACTAGAGCATGGAGGTCAGCTATCAAAGGATGGGTTCAAGGAGAGATATTGTTGCTTCTAGTCAAGTAAGGCCAAAGCATGGAAGAGGCAGAGGTATGATATTACCTGGTATTTTTCTTCTTGCCTTTTGATAATTTGTAGGTCTCTTGTTTGACTGAATCTCATCAGACTCAGTTGGCCAAATTCCTTAGTGATACAAAGGTATTTTTCATATTCCAGTAGCATATTCCAGGGTAAAAAAATTAAAAACATACTTCCCCTACATGTCATTATTGCAGTTATTCAGGTAGGAAAACTCCTTTCTCTTAGTAAGCAGAGTTCATGTTCCAACAATCATTACAACTTTTGTGTAGCCTCTATCCTCTCAGCCTCTACAGTTGCCCTGGGGCTGGAGGGATCTAGCCACCTTAAAACTTAAAACTTTCCTGTTTTCCATCTCATTAAACATTTCTTTTGCCTTTATGTTTTGGCAACTCCTACTCTACTCAGGGACTTTAACTGGTGATATAATTGAAAAATTCATTCACTTTGAATTAGTGATGATCTGTTCTTTTCTTAATTTTTTTTCACAGCTTTTCATGGACTCTTATTATTAGTTATCAGAGTATTAAATGGTGGCAATCATTACAATGAAATACACAGTTCTAAACACCGTAACCTTGTATCTTGATATCCAGAAAGATCAACATTTTAAATCCCGTAAGTTTAAAATCTCTAACATCACAACATCAAAAGATTAAAACTTAAATGTTGAAATCCTAAAAGCCAATATCCAGACTGGAGTGTAGGTACCTGGGATGCAAAAATCAAATGAATCACTGCCAGCCTCTCCACATTTTCCGTGTTCAGGAAATCTCCCTTTCTGCAGTGTCTGCTAATGTGCTTGATCTCCTTTCCTAGTTGCAGTGTATTACAAGGGGAATCTCAGTGTTGTTCAGGGCATTCATTCTCAAGAAATAAAAAGCTTTCTTTTTAGATTGCTCAGAATGTGCACCTGGCATCATGTCCTCCTTGCAGTCCAGTGAAGCAGCAAAAATCATGTACGACACGTCGCTAGAACTTCTTTCATGTTGTAAAATTAATTGAACATTTCTCTATTTCCCCCTTCTGCAGCCCATAAGAAATTTCAATACTCCCCAAAGTAACTATAAATTCAATGCAATCTCTATCAAAATACCAATGACATTCTTTACATAAACAGAAAAAAATATCATAAAATTTGTGTGGAATCACAAAAGAACCCAAGTACCCAAAAGAATTCTGTACAAAAAAGACACATTTGGAAGCATGTCACTTTCTGATTTCAAAATATATAACAAAGCCATAGTAACTAACACTGCATGGTACTGGCACAAAAACAGACACCTGGAGCAACTGATTTTTTTTTTTTTTTTTAGAGAGGTTTTTGCTATAGGGCGCGTATGCTCACCAGAAAGACAGAGAAAGACAGAGAGACGGAAAGTGAGAAATCACCCCCTGTGGGGATGGCCATGCCACAATCCCTTCCCCTCCTTTCTCCTCTTGAGATCTTGGGCATGCACGCACACGCGTTCAGCGTGAGTTTAAGCCACCGGGTCTGGGACTCGAACTGCGGTGACTACATGGGAGTCCTGCAACATAGCCATTACACTAACTGCTGGTTCCCTAGGGCAACTGATTTTTGACAAACTTTCAAGAACATTCAGTGGAGAAAAAAAGATTTTTTAAATTAATTATACTTAAAAAATCATATATTCATATGTAGAAGAATAAAACTAGACCTCTATCTCTCACCATATACAAAATAAATTCAAAGTGGATTAAAAGCCTTATAAGTGAGACCTGAAAATATGAAATTACTAAAAGAAAATGTAGTACAAATGCTTCAGGAAATTGGTCTAGGCAAAGACATCGGTCTTATTTATTTATTTATATGTTTTACTTTATTTTTTAAGAGCTAGAGGGCTTATGCACTCAACAGAGACAGAAAAAGAGGGAGAAGAACTGGGAGAAAACACTTCCCAATGGAGTATATTCTTGCCTTAATTTCTCCTCTCCCATTTGTTAATCCTGTTATTTGAGGCACACACATATGTACCCAGTGTATTTGTTTTTTAAACTGCCAGGCTGGGATTGAAACTGCAGTCAGCCATGTGGGATTTGGCTCCCTCTAATATTGGGTCTCAGGTCTAGTCTAAGGTTTACTTATTTTGAGAAAGGTCTTGAAGGCAGAGGCAACAATAGCAAAAATAGATACATGGGTGTACATCACACTAAAATGCTTCTGAATAGCAAAGGAAACCATCAACACAGTGAAGAGACAGTCTACAGAGTGGGAGAAAATATTCACATGTTAAACATCCAATGAGGAATTAATAACTAGGTTAGATGTTTTGCTATATGTACACATTGTAAAACAATTGCCAAAATTAAGATAATTAACATTTAATCACCTCACTTAACACTTTCTTTTTTGGAGAGTGCAATTAAAATCAACTCTCTTAGGACAAGCAGATGGCAGAGCGGTTATGTCGCTTGGACTCTCACATGGCCAATTATGGTTTGAGTCCAGGACCCAGTGGCTTGAAAATCTTGCTGGGTGTGTGTGCATGCATGCCCAAGATTCCAAGAGGAGAATGAAAGAGAAGGGACAGTGCCATGGCCATCCCTCTTGGGGAGATGGTTTCTTACTTTCCCTCTCCCTGTGACTGTGTGTGTTTTTTTTTCTCTCTCTCCAGGTGACTGCACATGCCCTAAAGCAAAAACTTCTAATAACAAAACAAACACAAAAAATCAAGTCTCTTAGCAGTTTCAAGTACACAGTAGTCTTATTAACTGTATAGTCACCATGCTGCACATTAGATCTCAAGAACTTACGTGTCCTACATAAATAATCCTTTGTGTATTTTGACCAACATATTCTCATTTCTCCTATCCTCATATCCACGCAACCACCATTACACTCTTCTTTTCTAAATTCAACATTTTTAGATCTCACATGTTAATGAGATCATGCAGTATTTGACTTTCTACGTCTAGCTTATTCCACTTTGTATAATGTCATCTAGGTTTCTGTTGTCTCAAATGACAGACTGTTTTTTTTAAAGGCTTCTTTATTTATTTATATCTTATGAAAGAAAGAAAGAGAAAGGTACCCTTGACAGAATCTTGCCATGCTGTGATCTTTCCCCCAACTTTCCAGGCAGCCAGAATCAAGGACATGCCTGGTGTTCAAGTCAATCTGAGATCTAAACCCAGGGTCTTGCAATATGGTTGCAGGATTGCACAGTGGTGCTCTATGTCCTTCACCACCACAAATGAGCCAGGATCTCTTATTCTATCTTAAGGCTGAATAATATTCCTTTATGTATATACTTCACAATTTCTTTATCCATTCATCCATTTGAAAACGTGTAGGCTATCTCCGTATCTTCGTTATGAAGAATAATGGCACATAGAGATAGGGGTACAGATATCTCTTTGAGATACTGATTTAAATTCCTGGATAAATACCCAGAAGACAGATTTCTGGATAATTTGGTGGCCTTATTTTTAATTTTAAAAGAGATTTTCATACTGTTTTCCATAAAGACTGAACAAATTTATATCCCCACCAAAATAGAGTGTTCAAAATTCATCTTTTCTCTACATTCTTATCAACATTAGCTTTATTTTGTCTTTTTCATAATAGTCATTCTAAAAGGCATGAGGTAATTTATTGTTGTGGTTTTGACTTGCATTTCCCTAATGATTAGTGATTTTGAACATCTTCCTGTATACTCATTGGCTATATGTATGTCTTCTGAGAATGTCTATTAGATCATTTACCCATTTTAATTTGTTTTGTTTTGTTTTGTTATTAAGTTGTTTGAATTTCTTATGTATTTTGAACACTTAAGATATATGTTTAAAATATTTTCACCCATCCTATATGTTGCCTTTTACTGTGTCCATTGTTTGCTTTGAAGAAGTCTTTTAGTTTGTTGTAATCCTGTTTGTCTATACTTTGCTTTTGTTAACTATTCTTATGATGTTATATCTAAAATTGTCATTGCACAGGCAAATATTAAGAAGTTTACATCCATGGCTTTTATAATTTAAGGTCTTATGCAGTCCATTTCTTTTCTAGTTTATTTGAATATAGTGGAAAATAAGGTGTTCTTTTTTTTTCATTTGTACAATTTTCTCATTGTCATTCAGTGAAGAGTCTATTCTGTCTTCCATTGTGTGGTTTTGAAGCTCATGTTCACTAACCATTTCATGATAGATGCATACATTCATTTCCAGATGCTCAACTTTTTTTTTTTTTTTTTTGCCTAATTTGCTTGAAGGGACATCACTCATTGCAAAGACATAGAGAAAGAGAGAAAAGGAAAGCAAAAAATCACACCTCCCCTTGGGGACAATCACATCACAAGTTCTTCTCCATTTCTCTTTCAAGGTTTTGGGCATTCAAGCGCATATTTCTGGCATGTTTTCAAATTGCTTGGTCTGACTTAAATGTGCAGTCAACCATGTGACATCCAGTTATTTTAACCACCACATCACCTGCTGATTTATGGGTGCTATATTCTATTCTATTGGTTTATATATTTTATGCCAATACATACTGCTTTGATTACTATGTCTTTGTAATACGTTTTAAAATTACAAGTGCGATGCCTTCAACTTTGTGGTTATTGATCATGATTGCTTTAGCTATTCAGAATCTTTTGTAGTTTCACATATATTTTTAATTATTTCTTTAATTTTATTTGCTATTATTTAAATTTTTAAAAATTGGATTAAAAAGACAGTGAGGGAAAGGAGCAAGCGAGAGAGAAAAAGGGAAAGTGAGAAAGCCAGCCACCAGGTCTGGGACCCAAACCATGGTTGGCCATGTGAGAATTCAGCACCTTACCCACCATGCCACCTGGTGGTCCCAATTTGCATGCATTTTTAACACTGTATTTTATAATTTTTTAAAAACATCACTGGGATTTTGATAGTGAAATCATAGAATATATTGATCAATTTGGATAATCTAGACATTTTAACAATATTACTTTTTTCCAAATGATAAGCATGAATGTCTTTCTCTTCTGTGCCTGTTTTCTGTTTTCTAGGTCTGTGTATCTGTGTCTTTAATTTCCTTGGTCAATGTTTTACAACTTTAGTGTAGATGTATTTCATTGCTTTGGTAAAATTTATTCTTGCATATTTCATTCTATTTGTTGCTATCATGAATGGGAATGCCTTCTTAATTTGTCTTTCAAATAGTTCATTATTTTTATATTTAAATCAACTGCTTTTATATGTTAATTTTGCATCCTTCAACTTTGCTGAATTTCTTTAGTAGGTTTAACTGTTTCTCTATTGAGTCTAGGGTTTTCTATGTATATGATCATCTCATCTGCAAAAAGATATTTTACTTCTTTTCTGATTTGAGTGGTCTTACCTTTTATTTTTTTGTGTCTAGGAGCACCAGTACTATATATTTTTATCTTTTTTCTTTATTATTATTATTTGTACATTCAATCACTGTACATCATTTCGATTATAAAGAGATTTTACCCAGCATGATATACACCTCAGTCCAGCCCAGTTGAGAATACTATACACATCCTCATTAAAATAAACCATGTCTGTGTCCACAAATGTCTTACTTCTCTATTTCTCCCCCAGATTTTCTTTCCTATGCACTTCCCCTCCCAAACTCTCATTCCACTTTGTCTTTTGTGTCTATAACGATTTTTAATGCTTTTATGTCCTCCAGTCTTTCAGTCTCTACTATAGAGTGCAGACAGTTGGTATGTGTCTTTCTTTCATAGTCTGACTTGCTTCTCTCAGCAACAAATCTTCCATATTCATTTACTTTCTATCAAATTCCAGGGCCTTGTTGTTTTTCATGGCTGAATAGTATTCCATGGAGTATATGTGTCACACTTTTTCAACTCATTCATCTGTTTGTGGACATTTTGGTTGGTTCCATGTCTTAGCAATCATGAATAATGCTGCAATGAAAATAGTTGTGTGTGGGGAGCCAAAGAAGAGACGTGAGGAATGTGTAAGTTGTGACCACCAGAATAAGACCAGGATCTTTATCCAGACATGGCCTTGAGTGACTGGATTGTTATGAGCAAAATATCTTAGGATTGTTTTGAACTGAATGTTCCAAAGTATTGTTATAACAACCTGATAAATTCAGTAAGGACTTAAATCCTTACATCACAGAACTCTCTGGAGTGTGTATAAATACTAGCAATAAAGTACATTCGGTTCTGGCCAGTATTGACTGGCAGTCCTCCGGTTTCTATCCTGTCTTCTTGTCTTTTCTTTAATCCTCACCCCCCTCCCCCAACTCAGGAACTGTTCACCATCAGCAGTTCCGACAGTGTGCAAGAGCTTTTCTGACTGAATGCTCTCCTGTCCTTTGGGTATATACTCAGGAGTGGAATTGCTGGATTGTGGCGAGCACTGTATACGGAAGCCATCTCAAGCTATCCACCATCTTGTAAACCATTAGGCTTCACTTCCTCACTGAGCAAATCGTTTCTCAGAAATCATGTGACCAACCGTTCTAAGTGGTTGGGTTTCTAGGCAATGGGAGAGATCCACCCACATCAATGATTGGTTCATGCTGTTCTATCTCATTTGCGTTTCGGGCAACCAATTGGTTCCCACCAGCTGTATATAACTCGCCATTTTTCCTGAATAAACGAGAAGTAGACGGAAGAAGACGACTTGATCAGCACCTCGTAGTGTGTGTGCGTGTGTTTGTCCTATCTCTCACTCCTCCCCCCCCCAAGGAACCTGTTCTGTCATCCCGCGGACCAGGACAATGCATCATATGGTAGCTCTATTAGAAGGTCTTTGAGGCACCTCTGTATTGTATTGTTCTCCACAGTGGCTGGACCAATTTACAATCCCACCAACAGTGTAGGAGGGTCCCCATTTCACCACATCCTCTCCAGCACTTACCATTATCTGTATTTTTAATCTTCACCATTCTGCCTGGGGTTATGTAGTATCTCATTGTGGTTTTGATCTGCGTCTCCCTGAGCATTTTTTCATACACTTTTTGGCTGTTTGTTTGTCTTCCTTAGAGAGTTGTTTATTTAGCTCATTTTCCCATCTTTTAATTGGGTTAGTTTTTTTTCTTCCACATAAGCCACTTGAGTTTCCTGTGTATTCTGGTTATCAGTCCCTTAACTGAGGCACAGTTAACAAAAATTCTCTCCCAATCTGAGGGTTGCCGATTCACACTAACAGTGTCCTTTGCTGTGCAGAAACTCCTTAATATGATGTAATCCCACCTGTCTATTTGTGAGATTATTGCCTGTGTTTGGGGTGGGGGGGTCTCACTTAAGAAGTCTTTGCTTACCCCACTTAGAGTTGGTTTTGTTAATGGTTACAGATAGGGGTTCAGATTCATCTTTCTGTAGGTGAATATCCAGGTTTTCCAGCACCATTTGCTAAAGAGATTTTCCTTTTCACACTAGGTTGACTGGTACCCTTTGTCAAAGATCAGTTGATTGTATGTTTTGAGATTAATTTCTGGGGTCTCTACTCTTCTCCATTGGTCCTCCTGTCTGTTTTTGTGCCAATACCATGCTGTTTTAGTGATCACAGCTTTGTAATATATTTTAGGGTCAGGGAGTAAGATGCCTCCCACTCCATTCTTCTTACACAGAATGGCTTTGGCAATACGTGATCTTTTATGATTCCAGACAAATTCTATGATCTTCTTTTCTAGATCTGTAAAGAATATCTCTTGTAATTTTATAGGGATTGCACTGCATATATAGATTAATTTGGGTAGAATTACCATTTTGATTATATCGATTCTGCCAATCCAGGAACGTGCGATGTCCTCCCACCTTTTTGTAACCTTTTTGATTTCCTTTCTAAGGTTTTTGTAGTTTTCCTTATAGAGGTCTTTGACTTTCTTGGTTAGTTTTATTCCTAGGTTATTTTATACTTCTTGTGGCTATGGTAAATGGGATTACTTTATTCAGTTCTGTCTCTGTCTGTTTATTGTTTGTATATAGAAATGCTATAGATTTTTGTAAGTTAATTTTGTATCCTGCCACTTTACTGAAAGCACCTATTACTTTAAAGAGTTTTTTTGTGGATATTATTGGGTCTTCTATGTATACAATCATGTCATCTGCAGAGATAATTTCAGCTCTTCTTTCCCAATTGGGATGCCCTTTATTTCCTTCTCTTATCTGATCGCATTGATTAACACTTCCAGTGCTATATTGAATAGGAGCAGAGAAAGTGGTCAGTCTTGTCTTGTACCAGTTTTGTATAATGTTAGCTATAGGTTTTTCATAGGTGGCTTCTATTATGCTGAGAAACAATCCTTTTATGCCAATTTTCCCGAGAGTCTTAATCATATAGGAATGTTGTATTTTGTCAAATGCTTTTTTCACATCATATATCAAAAATGAACTCATTTTCTTAATCCAGGACAAAGACAGAGGTTTCTAAAATTATGGTTTTGGGACCAGCAGTTAGTGTAATGGCTATGTCGCTGGACTCCCACGTAGTCCACCGTGGTTCACTTCCCGAACCCAGTGGCTTAAAACACGCCAGGCGCATGTGCGTATGTGCCCAAGATCCCAAGAGGAGAATGGAGGAGAAAGGATTGCGGCGTGGCCATCCCCCCTGGGGGGGTGTGATTTCTCACTTTCTGTCTCTCTGTCTCTCTCTGTCTGGCTGGCGAGTGCACATGCCCTATAGCGAAAAACCTCTCAAAAATAATAATAATAATAATAGTTTTACAAAGATGACCACTTTCCCAAGATTGATCAAAATGAAGTATTATTTCTGTCACTGATATAAATATCAAAATTCCAGTATGCTTTTTTTTCATGGAAAAAGGGACCAAAAATGATAAAAATTTATCCATCTCAGCCAAACTATCTATCCCTTCTGGAAGATGGTCCAAACGTCTCAGCAGCATCCAGTGCTTCAGGAGAAGGTAGGATTACCCAAATTTTGTCTATTCCAGGAGTGCTAGGCAGATCAAACAAATGCAGGAAGGGACCAGAGGTTTCAATCCCTTTAAGGCACTGAGACACTCCACAAACACAACCATAAGAACACTCTGCCTCATGAACACCTTCTCCTTCACGGTCTGCACAACGGCAGATTTTCCACAGTGACCATGCAGAAGGAACTGAGCACCACAAGCAGAAAAAGAATCTGAACTGCCACTACTATTTAAAACAGAAATTATAAAAGTAGGTATCTTCTGCCTTGTACCTGATCTTTTTTAGAGGGAAAGCTTTCAGTATTTACTTTCAGCTTATTCTTCTAGGTATATTTTTTCATATATTGACTTACACATTTTAATACTGAAAAATTAAGCTATTCTGAAAGGGCTTTGTATTGACAAACTAAAATAATCTTTATTCATGGCCTTAAATGACCTGATTTCAATACA
The DNA here is from genome assembly GCF_000334495.1 of Tupaia belangeri chinensis. Lineage (NCBI taxonomy): Eukaryota > Metazoa > Chordata > Mammalia > Scandentia > Tupaiidae > Tupaia > Tupaia belangeri. The sequence goes on along the minus strand of NW_006202498.1, from coordinate 220,721 downwards.
ACTTTCATCTATCTCCATGCTCTTGACTGTGCTACTGTTAAGTTTTCTAGTTAATAGAAAGTCATAGTTGTTTGTTTGTTTTTTTTTTGTTTTTTGAGAGGTTTTTGCTATAGGGCATGTGTGTCTGCCAAAAAGACTGAGAGAGAGAGAGAGAAAGAAAGCAAGAAATCACCCTCCAGGGGGATGGCCATGCCGCAATCCCTTCTGCTCCATTCTCCTCTCAGGATCTTGGCCTACACGCATATGCACCTGGCGTGAGTTTAAGCCAGTGGGTCTAGGACTTGAACTGCAGTCGACTACATGGGAGTCTAGTGGTATAGCCACTATGCTAACCGCTGGTCCCAGAAAGTCATAATTTTGAAGATCCCTTGCAGGTTGAAAGATAAACTTTCCAGTATATGTGGCTATTCCTTCCAGAGTGAATAGCCAGAAGGATTGGGGCTTAAAGTTAGTAAAGCAGTCATCGGCTGAACTACTTGGTTTATTCAGATAGTAATATCATATTTTGGAGTCATCATTTGATTCTACTGCTAGCAGATCTGATCATCTTGAAACTCAGTACTGAAAGTAGCTTGATTAAATATAGTAATTAAGAGACCATACATTTGACAATACGCATAGTCTCATTCTCAACAACCATACCATTTTGCTATAGCATGGCTAATGATAGAGCTAGACTGATATCCACTGACTGAGTAGTTTTGCCTAATTTACTGTTCAGTACTTTTTCATAATGCATGGTCCTTGATGAGTATTAACATGATATCCCATGGTGAGTCTCTAACAGGGATCTACAGCATGCTAAGAGCCAAATGCATATAATCTTCAGTCCAGATTGTCTTTCTGTGTTTTCTGATCATTTGATTAAGTTTGCCATATATCCCATATAACATCTTTCACCATTGAAACTTTTTTAAAAATATTTATTTATTTAATTCCATTTGTTATTACCATTATTTTTTAATTGGTCCAGAGAGAGACAAAAAGAGAGAGAAAAGGAAAGTGAGAAAGTAAGCCATCATGTCTGAGACTCGAACCACAGTCAGCCTTGCTGGCCATCCATGAAAACTTGTCATACCATAGACTCTACCCAGTAATAAACCCCACTTCAACTGGAATCTACTGGAGGGTCCTTTTACCTTTGGATATACCCAAAGCTGAAAATAGTTTGTGTTACCTGGTATTTGAGCCAATATTTGACTGTAATTTTGAAAAGACCTACAAGTCATTATTCTTTCCTCCAGAGGCAGGATCCACAAATCTATCCTTCGTTATATGTCCTCAAACCCCCTGACCACTGGATCTCCCACTTTTTGTATTTCACCAGATTGAATCAAGCAGCATCTTCATTTTGGAAATCCCAGTCTCCAAACTTGTAGTAAATAACTTTGTTGTCCATAAACCCCATTTAATGGCATTTTGTTATAGCCTTGCAACTGGACATGTGCTCTCAGCATAAATTTCATCCACTGAGTAAGACATGCGCTCTCAGCATAAATTTCATCCACTGAGAGCTTTGAAGCTGAGACAGCTCTTCCGCGTTGGCCCAAATAGAAATGAGAAGTCTTTCCGAGTTGGCCCAAATAGAAATGAGAAGTCTGAGAGTTTAGAGTTCTGCATGCAACTACACATTAGATATGGGCTAATCTGGGAAGGAAACATTATTTTGTACTAAATGGCTCTCTTCAGCAGAAGCACTGCTTAAACTCGGTTGACAGATGAATAATATCAGCTGATAATCTTCCGGCTAGAGAACAATTCCTGTATTTTCAAAAAGATAGTCTCAGTGATGCATCAACTACTTCACTAAAAGAAAAACATATAGGATATTGCTAATCTGTGACAATATTTTGCTTAGAAACTATGTTCAAATTCCTTATAATGGAGATTTTCCTCTCACTTGAGGTATGAAGATTATTGATAGGATGAAAACAAGTCTGTCTATGTTATGATATCTTTGTCTACTTCTGATTTGATTGTCCTTTCTCACAACATGTTTCTAAATATCACCCAGATTAAAGAGTCAGTCTCTTAAAGTTCAGAAGAAGGTGTTTGGAAAAAAAAAAAATACTTCCAAGTGTAGAAAACATAACAAATGATCAAAATGTTCAGAGATTGTCCTTTCTCACAACATGTTTCTAAATATCACCTAGATTAAAGAGTCAGTCTCTTAAAGTTCAGAAGAAGGTGTTTGGAAAAAAAAAATACTTCCAAATGTAGAAAACATAACAAATGATCAATATGTTCAGAAAAGGAAGGAGTCATGATTTATAAAATATTTTCAGATGAACAAAAGTACTCAGGAGAAAGTTAAATATCCATGTTTTGATAAAATAGAAAAGAAATGAAAGAGTACTTGAAGTCAGAACAAGATAAGCAAGGGAAACAGAATGAAGATAATACAGTAATGTTCAAATAAATTAAAGTTGATTTTTCTGTTGCCTCTCTGTTGACATAATGCTGCCTTTTCATACTGGAAACTCGCTAACTACAATATAACTTCCTCTTATCTTAGAGGGAGGGCCTTGCAATGATACTGTTATTTTATGATGTACACTTACAGTACAATATTATCCACCACTTCCTTTTTTCACTTGCTTTCCAAATCTTCTCTGCCCATCTGCAAAGTCACTCTGACTTTGAAATTTACTAGTTACATTTTAACTACTAGGTTGATTCCTTCCTTTATATAAATAGAGCCACACCAGGAGTAAAGAAAGTTTCTGAAGAAGGGATTCATTTTACCAGGATGTCTAAGATATGGGCCTCTTTTCTTCTGCTCATACAGTTGTGTTGTTACTTCAGCTGTGGGTCCTGTGGGAAAGTGCTTGTGTGGCCGATGGAATACAGTCATTGGATCAACTTAAAGACGATACTGGATGAACTTACTCAGAGAGGTCATGAAGTGACTGTGCTGGCGTCTTCAGCGTCCATCCTCGTGGATCCCAGCAAACCATCCGTAATTAACTTCGAGGTTTATCCTACGTCCTTTACAAAGGATGACTTAGATCTCCGCTTCATGAAACTGATTAAATTGTGGGCATATGAGTTACCAAGGAGTACACTGTGGGCATATGATTCAAAGATGCAAAAGTCATATTATGACTATTCTGACATTGTTCTCAAGCTTTGTCAGGATGCAGTTTTGAACAAGAAACTTATAAAGAAACTGAAAGACTCCAAATTTGATGTTGTTGTCGGAGATGCCATTTCTCCTTGTGGTGAGCTGCTGTCTGAGCTGCTAAACCTACCTCTGGTCTACAGTCTTCGATTTACTGCCGGCAATACATATGAAAGACTTTGTGGAGGGCTATTACTACCTCCTTCTTATGCACCTGTTATTTTATCAGAACTTAGTGACAAAATGACATTTATGGAGAGGGTGACAAATATGTTGTATTACCTGCATTTCAACTATGCATTTGAGACCTTTGACAAGAAGAAGTGGGATCAATTTTACAGTGAAGTATTAGGTAAGTCAGTAGTTAATTATCTTATTTTACCTCTGATATATATAAATAAATCTTCCTTTTTAAGAAGTGGTAGAGTGTGTGTGTGTGTGTGTGTGTGTGTGTGTACACAAATATTGAGATACGCATATATACAAATATAAAACAATTTTTTTTCTAGGAATAGTGACTAAATGATAATGTGACAGCTTTCTTTTTAAAATTTTTTTATCTTTTTAAAATTTATTTTTATTTATTTACTTTACATTCATTCACTGCATATCATTATAGCACACAACATGAGTGTTCCCATCCAGAATACATTAAATATTGACCTGCTCAAGGGTATTACCTATTATCTTGCACACATAATTTTCCATTTTGTGTTTCTTAACTGTTTACTTGCTTCATTTTTTATTAGTCTTGATTCTCTCCCTCTCAGGTTTTAGTCAAAATTTATTATTTTACCCTAAGAGCTTGTGCAAGGTAGGTTGGAATGTTATGACACTGAGACCTCCCTCTAATTTGACATTGTACCATTAAATAGTCCTGGGGCTTGTTTTTGTTTTGTTTTGTTTTGTTTTTAAATTTGATAGGCATTGTATTTTTTATAAATCATGAATGTCTAATCAACTTATTACTGTATAACTGAACATCCTAAAACTTAGGATTTAAAATTATCACCCTTTTATATTCTCATGATTCTGTGGGTCAGCAATTTAGGCTGGCCTATGCAAATATCCCTTCTTTCTTCTCTGAGTCTTGCTTGGGCTCACTCATTTAGAGGCAGTTAGCCATCAGCAGGGTTAAGGCAGTGAATTATTTTTTAAAAATACCACTTGAGTATCTCAGCCATACTTAGAAGATATGTAATCACTCTCTATGACTAAAAGGGTATGTAACATGACGTTTAAATTACTAAGGAAATTGAGATGCCAGTTATAAAAACATTAGCCTTTCACTGCGATGTGAAAGGAGAATCTGCTGAAAAATTAACCAGAGATTTTAGGCTATAGAAAATAAACTATTGGATGTGACACCGTGGTAACAGCATACTAAGCAATGTGAAGAAAACAGGCACAGGTGACAAATAATCAAAATATAAAGCTGGCTAATGAGTGGGTGTAATGGGTGGGTCTGTGGGGAATAAAAGAATATAAAAGAATAAGCAAATAAGTCAGAGACCAAGGTCTTTAAGATCAGTGCACTAAAAATTAACTAGGAGTCATAGGTCACTTTTAAAAAAAAGCTCTTAAATGAGATGTCAAGGACAATGTGAAGGAAGCAAAGGACATCAATGAACAAACAATTAAATCAGAAAACTAGATGAGGAATGATGATTAGGGCAGGTGGGTTTTAGGGAATAAAAGACTAGGCAAATAAATGCAAAGCCACAAAAACGCTTAGAAAACATAGGCAGATTTGAGGGCAGAAGTTCAAGAGAGTAATGTTGACAGATCTTCACAGCTAAATCAGCTTCCCAGTCCAAACCAGAAATTTCCTGTCATTCCTTGAACAGGCATGCGTGACAGCATTGGTGACTTCACTCTGGATAGAAGGTGACAAAGGAGAGTCTTTGTCTAAAAAACGCAGAATTTGCAGATATTTTTGTTTTTGCTGAATACACCTTATCACACATTTCCACATACTTAGTAACATTTATTATCAGTTTACCAATTATTGTAATTTTTCTAGAAATCTAAGACACAAATGTAAATCAAGAAAAATACCTTGGACTGAATCATAATACAGTTTCTTAACCTCCCATTCTGTCCTTGTAGTTATCAAGCAGTTTTCCTTTCCTACTCCACTGCAATAATTCATATATGTCAAAAGTTTCAAGTTTCCTAAGAAAGAAAAATATAAATGAGGTTGAAAACAACATCAAAAACATCATTTTCATTTAGGGTATAACTTGCATTATGCACTTTACTGATAAAAGATAGCCAAGGAATTTGGTGCTGAAGAAACTTTCTTCTGTGAAATACACAAGGGAAGGTCTTTGGACTATGGAAACAAAAGCTTGTTGGCTCCAGGTGAGACCTGTATCATTGGAGAGGATTTCTGATGTACTGGAGTTTTTCTGCCTGCCTTTCTCTATATTCCTAAAGGAAATTCAACTTCTCATGAGTGACTCATTCATTCTCTGGAGACTGGTTGAATGCTACTGAAAACTAGATGGAGGGGGAACCAGCAGTTAGTCAACCGCGGTTCGTGTCCCGGACCCGGTGGCTTAAAACTCATGCCGGGCGCGTGTGCGTGTGTGCCCAAGATCCCGAGAGGAGAATGGAGGAGAGGGGATTGCGGCATGACCATCCCCCCTGGGGGTGATTTCTCGCTTTCTGTCTCTAATGTCTCTCTCTGTCTGTCTGGCGAGCGCACGTGCCCTATAGTAAAAATCTCTCAAAAAAAAAAAAAAAAAAAACTAGATGGAGACAAGTGTGAGAAATGCAAATTCTTCATATTGCACATGTTAATATGAACATATTTAACATGGACAATCTTTAGATTTTTAAAAAACAGTTTCATATTCATCCACTTACCTTAACCTTAGAGTATTTCTTCAGTTTTAATGATCAGCAAAGTGGGGCTTGAGTTGGCCCTATGCCCCACATGAAACCCTATCACTAATGTCTTCAAAAAGGATAAGGATCTTCATTGGTCAAGGAAATAAAATACATTTGAAATACTATAGTACTAAATAAAAAGGCCAAAAATATCATGTAAGAGATACAGAGACATGCAAATCTAATGCTATGGAGATGGAAAAGGGGAACGTGGTCATTTAGAATATAATACACTTAAAATTCATCATTCACTTAAACAAGAATAGAGAAATAAGGTTCTAGTAATAAAATCTACCAGTCAGCTTGATTCGTAATCCTTGAAAAGAAGAATGAATATTTGAAACTAGAAGGACAGTTGAGATGAGAGTATCTTCTTAGATGTGTAAGTTTTTTTGGTTTTGGTTTTGGTTTTTAAAATTTTTGCTCTAGAGCACATGCACTTGCCAGAGAGAGAGCAGAAAGTGAGAAATCACCTCCTGGGCAATCCCTTCTTCTCCATTCTCCTCTAGGTATTTTGGACAAACATGTGCATGTACCTGATGTGAGTTTTAAGCTTTCAGGTCTGAGACTCAAACCATGGTTGGCCACGTGGGAGTCCAGTGACATAACCACTATGCCATCTGCTGGTCCCATAAATTAGGTTTGTTTTTGTTTTTGCTTTTTTCTTTTAACACGGCCTTTATTATCTTTGGTTTTTGTTCATATGTTTGGTCTAAATTTTCTAACACTGGCATGTTTTAATTTGTTTGATCTACAAGAGATCCGAAATTTTCTTTTAAACTTCTCTAAGGAAATAAAAAGATACAATGGGCAATATGTACCCACTTATGAGCTGTTCCTTACATTTTTGTTCATTTGTTTACAGGAAGACCCACTTCGTTGTGTGAATTGATGGGGAAAGCTGACATATGGTTGATGCGAACATATTGGGATTATGAATTTCCTCACCCACTTTTACCAAATTTTGAATATGTTGGAGGACTACACTGCAAACCTGCCAAACCCCTGCCTAAGGTAAATCAGTTTCTTGGAAAGAGTTTTCCATTTCCAATCTAAATGTTGTTTTATGAAAAAGACATGGAACAATGTATAAAATTTATTTGTAAAATTACCTCATATATTATGTGTTTCATTTTTTATTATCACTACAAGACTCTGGCTACATTATAGTTGTGAAAACGATGAGAGAAATGCAAGGTCTTTGAAACAGTTATTTACTGCTCAACACATAAGCAAGGATACTTTTTTCAACAAATGGATATTCTTTGTCTACTAGATACCAGATTCTATATGCTGTATAGAAGGAGAGACCAACAAGAAAGTTGCCTTGGGGAAGCATAGAGACCAGTTGACTGGAAAAGCCATAAACATTAAACAAGTACAAGAACTAGACCCCCTTTCTCTCACCATCGACAAAAGTCAACTCATAATTGATCTAAATAAGGCTTCAAACTTTTACTTTTGGAAAACACAGAGGACACACTTGAAGACATTGATGTAGGCAAGCATTCTTAAATAGGACCCTGAAAGGTTTGCAAAAACTACAAAAATAAACAAGTGGAAAAAAAACTTCTTCATGGCAAAGAAAACACTGAAGAGATTGCCCACAGAATGGTAGAAAATATTTTCAAATTATACTTTAGATAAAGGATTGATAACCAGAATATGTAGGGAATTCAAATAGCATACATGCAGAAAAAGTAATAATTCACATTTTTTTAGAGGTTTTTGCTATAGGGCGCGTGCACTCGCCAGACAGACAGAGAGACAGAAAGCGAGAAATCACCCCCCAGAGGGGATGGTCACGCCGCAATCCCTTCTCCTCCATTCTCCTCTCGGGATCATGGGCATGCACGCACACGCGCCTGGCGTGAGTTTTAAGCCACCGGGTCAGGGACGCGAACCGTGGTCGACTACATGGGAGTCCAGCGACATAGCCATCACGCTAAACTGCTGGTTCCCATAATTCAATTTTAAAATAACTAATTGATCTGAACAGATAGTTCTCAAAGAAAAAAAGACAAATAACCAAATAGCATATGGGAAAGAAAAATGTTCAACATCTTTTATCATAAGGGAAATGCAATTCAAAACTACAATAAAATATCACTTGAGACCAACAGATGGCATAATGACTATATTGCTGAACTTCCAAGCATTCGACCACAGTTCAAGTTCCGGACCCGATGGCTTAAACTCATGCCACACACATGGGCGTGCATGCCCAAGATCCCGAGAGGAGAATGGAGGAGAAGGGATTGTGGCATTGCCATCCCCCTGGGGGATGATTTCTCACTTTCTGTCTCTCTGTCTTCCTGGTGAGCACATGTGCCCTATTGTAAAAACCTCTCCCAAAAAAAAAAGCAAGTGCTGATGAGTCTGTCATGAAAAGAGAACCCTCCTGCATTGTTGGTGGAAATGTAAATTAGTATAGCCACTGTAGAAAACAATATGGAGGGTCCTCAAAACTTTACAAAAAGAACAACTATATAACATGGTAATCTTACTCCATCTTATTTATCCAAATGACAAGAAATAACTCAGGTGGAAAGACACATGCACTTCCATATTCATTGCAGCATTATTTAGAATAGCTGAGATATGAATTCAGCTTAAGTGTATAACAACTGATGACTAATACTACTCAGTCTTGAAGAACAATGAGATCCTATCATTTGATACAAAATGGTCATATCTAGAAGATATAATGATAAGTGAAATAATGACAGACTATGAAAAGACAAACACTGCATATATTTTAAGAGATGTGGGAAGCTAAAAGAAGACACTATAGCCAGAATAAGTGTAATCAAATCAAATTCCCTGTTCTGCTGGTTATCAGCTATGGGTCCTTTGGCAAATCATTAAACTTCTTTAAGTCTCAGTTTCTTTATTTATAAAATAAGAATAATAGATTATCTTATTGCATTATATAGGTGTGATCATAAAATTGTCTAATACAGTCAATTCTTATTATTCACGAATTCTATATTTGCAAGTTTACTTAGTCACTAAGACTTATTTGTAATTCCAAAGTCAATATCCACAGTGCTTTCTTAGTCATTTGTGCACATGCACAGAGCAATGAAAAGCCTGAGTCATCTGAAGTGCATGTTCTCAATTGAGATTGAACAAATGAATGCACTTTTTGTTTCAGCTGTACTTCCTGTCATGTGTTTTGTTGGTGATAGCACTGTTTAAAATAGCCCCTAAGTACAGGGCTGAAATGCTCTCTAGTGTTTCTAAGAAGAAGTAAGAAGGCTGTAATTTGCCCCATGGAGAAATTATGTTTGTTAGGTAAGCTTCATTCAGTTACAAAGTTATAGTGTTGTTGGTTATAAGTTCAATGTTAATGGAACAGTTGATCCTTCCTCAAGAATTTTTTTTAAGGTTTTGCCTTAGGGCATGTGTGCTCACAAAGAGAGAGAGACAGTGAGAGGGAAAGTGAGAAATCACCCCCAAGAAGGGATGGCCATGCTGCTATCTCTTCTCCTCCCAGAATCTTGGGCACCCGTGTACACATGCCCAGTATGATTTTCAAGCCACCCAGTCCATGACTTGAACCATGGTTGGCCAAGTGGGAGTTAGGCAACATAACCACTATACCATCTGCTGGCCCAGCAATATGTATTAAGTAACATATCTATAAACAAAAACACATAAAACAAGGTATATGTTAGTCAGTTGATGAAAAGTTTGAGACAGGAGGTTTGTGGAAACTTAACATTGTGTTTTTCCTAGAAACAATGAATTGGTATTTTCTAAGGAACTGTTTGTGGCAATTTTATTGTAAAAACAAAACAAAAACAAAAAGACTACTGCAAATTATAAGCCATGCTCTTATACAGTGTCAAGAACATAATAATTAGTAAATATTAGCTGGTGAAAACTTTTATTTTCACTATTGTCTTTTCTCATGAAAGGATTTAGTTTGACAAACCAAGGTAAGCAAATGAAAAATCTTTAAATTCTATCTTAAGTTTTAATAATCTTGTCTTGGAGGGACCCCTTCTGGCAGTTATATATGGAGAGTATGTACTGAAAAATTTACATGTTTTCCAAAAAAATTTTGGGTGCACTTTATCATTTGGTCAGGTCTTACTTGCTATCAAAAAGTTTCACACTACAAAACAGCAAAGATCACCGTAGCCTGATAACATGTTTAGTAGAAATTAGTGTTTCTCAAGAGTTCATTGTAGTAGAACATTAAAAATCATTCAGAAATGCATAAATTAGAAAAGATACCATTGTTTTTTCAATCTCTAAATTGTCTTTACCTCACTAGCTATGCTTGAAAACAAATATAGTGAGTAAGACTCAGGAGAAAATGTTTGGTTTAATATTAACCTATAAAACAGGACATAAAGTAAAAAATACACATGATTTTCTATAACTTTTTGTCATGGAGTCTAGTTCACAGATTAATTCACACTCTCCAGGAGTAAAATCTGCCAAAAATAAATCATTTATGTATAAAATTCATTACATTATCAAGCACGACTTCAGTTCCCTTAGAAATATCAGGGCCAGGTCCAGAAGGAGAATCGAGTTTATACTCAGATTTAAGCAGTATATAAAAATAATGTTTATAAGGGCCAGCAGGTGGTGTGGTAGTTAAGGGCGCTGGACTCCAACATGGCAGATTGTGGTTCGAGTCCCAGACCAGTGGCTTGCTTTCTCTCTCTCTCTCTCTCTCTTTCTCTCTCTAACTCTCACTCTACCCCTCTCTGATCAAAGTAAAATAAATAAATAAATGGATAAATAAAGTTAAAATAATTCTTTAAGAAATAATGCTTATATATTTTAGAACAATTTTATTAGAATTGAATAAAATAAACTGCAGAAACATTTAAAATATAATTTCTTTAATATAAGATAGGATTAATAAGTATGCTAAGTATTAGCAAGGTATGTTCCCCCAAAAAAAGAAAAAGAATATTTTCATAAATTTTTGTCTCTTTCAGTCAATTAATATAATATTGATAGAAAATAATTGGTTTGATTAAAGAGCTCTCTGATTGTTAAATTAAGGAAGCCTGTTGGTAGCATGAATTTGAAACAGTAAGAAATGTTGGAATGAATAAATAGAGGGTTTTTTAAATTATATATGGATGATTTAACAAGGAGACTATCCTTACACTAAAGCAGTTACATATGATTTCTCTTCAGTATGGATTATTATGAAAACTTGCACACAGAAAGGATTTCTTGAAAAACTGCACACTAGAAAAGTATTTGTATATCATTCAGTAACTAAAATTCAGGATGTAGAACAGCATACATATTCAGAGTAGCTAATTCCAGTCTGCCTTTTCATTTTGTTCATGAGTTCTGTTAAAATATTTAGATCCTTTTGAATACTTAGGTCAACTGCTAACTCCTCAAAAGAGCACACACAAAAAGCCCTATCGATGAAGCAAAGCTAAGTTTATTTATTCATATCAGGAATGGAGAAAAACATTGTGATGTACTTTCATTACTTTTCAAAAGGAGTCAGGGAGAATCCTCTTGAGTTATAAGAGGTTGGATCCTAGGCTAGATGACATCAAGGACAGTTTTGTAAAGTAGGGAACTAGCTGGGACTGGGCAGAGTTTATGACTGAATTTTAAATTGCTGAACACAGTAAGGTGGGATGAGGTAAGGTGAGGTCTTGAAAGGAGCCTTGGTGAGCAAGTTCATCTTGTCTTATTAAAGACATTAAGCTATTTTAGTTGGTCACAGTCTTGCCATTCTGGGACAAATTTGATCTCAATATTGTTTAATACAACATGAGAAAAAACATCCTTCATCTTGTATTACGTAAGAGGTAGAATGGAAACGATGTTTGGTTTTTTTAGTACTCACTTGAGAAAATTAGACTTGTGTTACAACAACATAACAGATTCTTCAGACTTTTTATTTGCTACCATCTCTTGCTGAGCATTGATCAGTATTGATACAATAGTCAATGATTTTGCATTGCTTAAAGAAAATGAATTTCGTATCACGCATCTTCTTTAATGGTATGGCAAGTTAGAACACAAAACTATTCTGAGTTGAGTGTCAGGGTCTTTTTTTTTTTTCTATTTAGAAATGCATGTATTATGTTCATTTCTTTCCAGCAAAGAAACAAAAGAAAAAGGAGATAGAAAACTCCCTGAATTGATATCCCTTAATAATATAGCAATTTTTTTTCTTTGCAGGAAATGGAAGAATTTGTCCAGAGCTCTGGAGAAAATGGTGTTGTGGTGTTTAGTTTGGGGTCAATGGTCTACACCCTTCCAGAAGAAAGGGCTAACATGATTGCATCAGTCCTTGCCCAGATTCCACAGAAGGTCTGTGTGCTGAGCAAGTACTAGAAATTGTCTTTGTGCCGTACTACTTGAGTGAGTTCCTTTAGTCTATAGAGAGGGCCCATTAAAAAGGTTTCCCCAAAGAGGAGAGATTTCCCAATAGATCAAAACGATCTTATAAAACTATTTTTCTTTCTAAGTTAAATTCTAAAATAGTTTAAGGGAGACTTATTTGCTTAACTATTCCAGTTTAAGCTTTGTGTTGCACTCAGATGCATTTATATATTAGAGATTATATGTGAGATTTCAGTGTCATTATAATAGCATAACCAGCAACACAAGAACACCCAATTCTTACCCCCAAAATCAAGGTTTTCCCACATGGTTTTCTGGAGGATTGTGGAGTTACTAGCTGTAGAGAGGCATCAAGTTGCAGTTCAATAGTAGCTGCAGAGGCACTCAACATCAGAAACAGAATTTTGCAAAAGACTGACTTAGAACATTGAGATTCAATTCCTTCCTTGGGCTCCTGATCGCTGTTCTCACAAGATAAAAACAGTGTATGCATCTTAAAACCAACCTGCCACATAGAGACCAAGAGAGAAGTCTGGGATGCCCTGAATCCCCTTGATGTGGAAGAGTGGGGAGGGACAAAAGAGTCAGCTCTAAGAGGTCTGACTTTGACAGCTGTTACAACAGAAAAATGTTATAGCAGAAAAGAGTAATAAAAAGGAAAGGGCACAGGTCCTTGACCTTAAGATCTCTTAGCCTTGTCAGTTAATGACTGTTGTCTGACCAATATGCTCTTCTGGCCAACTGATAAACTACTTCCTTAGGGATGGGAAGAAAGGGGAGAGACATAAAATGGGAAAGAGGAGATAGAGTCGGGTTTTGCACAGAGAAAAATAGAGAAGAGCTCTGTCCGACAAATTTTATAGTTGTTTTTTTCTGAAATTATCAGATGAATCTGAGCTCTATTACCAGTTGAGAATTACTTGCCACCTTCATTCATAATCCAAATGCACTCAAAGAACCTACTCTATTTCTTTCTGAGAGCCTAGAACCAGGCTGAAACTTCTTGACAGGTAATAGATCTGTTATTAAACACACAAAAAAAGAACAAAAGCAAACCAACAAAAAATATCACAGTAACCTAAGATTCCTTGAGACTCCTTCCTATTGGGAAGTGTGAATTTCAGCATCACTCACCACCTAGGACTGGATGTAGCATCATTAATATATGAGACATTACAAATTAGTGCTTTTAGTCTATAAAGTGTGATTAGATGTCTTCATACCTTAAACTATTAATTGGCCTATTTTAGCTTATTATGGTGAATGAAAGTTAATGTGGCATTTTCAAATTTTTAAAAATTTTTATGACTTGTCCTAGTATTAACTCTAAAATTATTAGCTTTCTAAAATAAATATAAAAATATGTAAAACTATATATTAATAAGCACATTATTAATAACTAAGGAAAATAAAAACCTGCGATAAATCCTTGGACAAATTTATTCTTCAAAGATTGTAGAAAATATTGATTTCCCAATGTGTAACCTAAACTAATTTATATTCCATCTATAAGAAGAAAAACCTTTGTCCCAAGTAGTAGAAAATGCAATATTACTGGCAAGATAGAGTGATATAAATCTCGATCAAGACACTCAACAGAAACAATGAACATAAGCTTATCCTCATCAATTCCCCTCAGAAAATATTATAGCAGGAAATACCTTCTAAGGATTAAAACCACAAGTTTGTTGTATTAATGGTCACTTGAAATAAATGTATGAAAATTTCTGTTTTGTGATTTACGTGATAGTTCTGATTGAGTCTTCAGTGATTCTATACTATTAAAATATTTTGTTTTATTGGGACCAGCAGATGGCATAATTGTTACGTCGCTGGACTCCCACGTCATTGACTGCAGTTCGAGTCCCAGATCCAGTGGTTTAAAACACACACTGGCGCGAGTGTGTGTGTGTCCAAAATTCCAATAAGAGAATGGAAGAGAAAAGATTGCAGTGTGGCCATTCCCCCTGCAGGGTGATTTCTCACTTTCTATTTCTCTGTCTCTCTGTCTCTCCAGTGAGCACACATGGCCTATACCAGAAATCTTTCTCTCAGAAAAAATTTAAAACTTAAAAAATTAAAAATAATTTTATTTATAAACTCATTCCCCTCAGCTTGTTAGAATAATAATTTGTAGTAAACCCTACAAAATTATTTGATAAAAGGGTATCTGAAATTTTGGTACTTTCATTATTATTTTTTCTTTTTACTTTTATTGTCAAGTGTGTGTGTATCCATCAGAAAGAGAGAAAATAAAAAAAAGAAATCACCTCCTATTAGGTCATTGTCATGCCACAATCCTTTTTCTTCCATTTCTCTCCCTTCAGGGTTTTGGGCACTCATGCACACACATCCGGACTGTTCCTTAAGGCACAGACAGCCAAACCCAAACCATGGTTGGCTATGTGGGATCTGATTCCTAAACCACTATGCTGGACTATTTGATTTTTAAAACTATTTAATAGCATTTCATATTACAAACAGAAATTTCCACATATATTAATTGAAGGAAGATAGCCAAGATAATTTTTTATTAGGCATTAATTTTAAAAATTAATGAAAGACTAAAATCTCATTGTGGACTAAAGCAAGCATTTTCTCCGTTTTAATAGGTTATATGGAGATTTGATGGCAAGAAACCAGATACGTTAGGACCCAATACTCGGCTCTTTGAGTGGATCCCACAAAATGACCTTCTTGGTAAGAAAATGGCAAATTAATACTAAAATTCTAAATGAGAGAAGATCTAAGGAGAAATAGTTCAACAGCAACCTAATGCAATATTTGCTTTTGAAAAAATTTTGTGACTCAACAAGATGTGGGGGTAAAAAGGAATGGAAAACAACTGGATATATATATATATATATATATATATGAAACTAGAAATGGAAAATTATTGACAATAACATGACTACACAGTATATTCTGGATGGGAAATCACCTTTTGTATGCTGTGACAATGCTCAGCAAATGAATGTAAATTAATTAATTAAAAACAAAAAAAGAAAACCTTGAAGATTAGGTACTCACAGCCTCATGCCTATAAATTTTTGATAGCTTCTGAATTGATTTTTCTCTCTTCATATTCTCCTAACCTTAATCCATTTCTCCATTGATATTATAGTGCTTAATTCTAAAATGATTGAGATGAACATCATTACATTCCCTTGAAATTTCAGTGAGTCATATTGTCTACAAAATAATAAAGTATAAATTTGATAAGCTACAAAGCACTCTCTGGATCAACATATCAATCATTTCTCCTCTACTTCAAAGATCCCTCCGAGATACCCCACATCTTAACATAGCGAATTTCTCTGTACTCTTTTAAGTCTCCCTGACTTTTAACAGGTGTTCATTGAATGCACTCCCACATTTGTCTACCAGAGAAATTTACTCTGCACTAACTTCTGGCTTGAAGCTTTGTCTTCTTCCTTCAAACAGATTTTTTCAGTAATCCACAGATGTTTATGTATGTGATCCTCTGAATACTATAAATCTGTGCAGGAAATATTCCTTTCTTAATTGGCTTATACTATCAACTTCTTCTATTTCTAAATTTGCTTAAAATTTATTGTTTTTCTTCATCTCTGTCTTAGGTCACCCAAAAACCAAAGCTTTTATTACTCATGGTGGTGGCAATGGAGTCTATGAAGCCATCTACCATGGGATTCCTATGGTGGGACTCCCCATGTTTGTTGATCAGCCTGACAACATTGCTCACATGGAGGCCAAGGGAGCAGCTATTGGCCTGGACTTGAACAAAATGTCAAGTGCAGATTTTCTCAATGCATTGAAGACAGTTATTAATGATCCTTCGTGAGTATAACATTTTTTTTAAGACATAGTTTTTACAGGTAGCTTCTTCTATCAATAGTATGAATTTCTTTCCATTTTTAAGAGTCTAATTCTAAAATAATTAAAATAGTATAATCAGTCTGAAATTTGTTTCTGTACTCAAGCACACAGTTATTTCAGAGTTGCATTTTAACCCAATAAAATATATTTTTTTACCAATTAGTATAATACACACACAAAAAAAATGTAAAGTTATACAGCTAGTCGTAAGAAGCACATTATAAAAAAAAATCAGAGAATCCGCTGGGGAAAAAAGATGAACTAAAATAAATACTAAATATTCAATAATGTAAAATTTCTGAAACTGTAAATCTTTATGTTAAAAATATATATTTATCACTATTGTAATAGATTTTTATGAGATATAATTTACATAGCATAAAACTTACCTGTCTAAAGTGTGAAATTAAAATATATTTGGTGTGTTTACAGCTATAAGTGGTACAATGATCTAATTTTAGATCATTTTTATTAATCAAAAAGAAAATTATCTTTCTCTTTCTATAGATTTTCCTATTCGAAAAATTTAAGATAAATCCAAAAGATGATCTTTTGTAATTGGCTTATTTAACTAAGCATTTTTTGAACGTCATTTGTATAGTATTATCTATTAGTATTTTCTTCCTTTTTAGTGTTTACTAATATGCTATGTTATAACTATACTACATTTATTCATCTTTTGGTTGTTTACTTTTTTTCTAATATGATGAATAATACTGCTACAAATATTGCTATACTTTTTTATGTGAACACTTTTTATTTCTTTTGGGTAGATATATAAGAGTGAAATTCTTAAGTAATATGATAATTTTATGTTTTTGAAGAACTGCTAAGCTGTTTCCAAACTGGCTGTATCATTTTACATTCCCATCTGCAGTGTGTGAGGGTTCCAATTTCTCTACATGGTGGCTTAAATTCACGCCATGCAAGTGTGTGTGCGTGCTCAAGATCCTGAGAGGGGAATGGAGGAGAAAGATTGCAGCGTGACAATCCCCCCCGGGGGGGGGGGTGGTGATTTCTTGCTTTCTGTCTCTCTGTCTTTCTGGCGAGCGCATGCACCCTATAGCAAAAACCTCTCAAAAAAAAAAAATATGTATATATAAGTGCACAAAAGTTGTAAGTTAAAAGATAGGAAAATATCTGTTAAATCAGTCACCAAAGTAAGCAATTGTAACATACTAATATCAGACACAATAGACCAGAGACATTACTAAAACTAAAAAATGTTTCATAATGATACATTAAGGAGCAGAGCATGATATTATGATATCTATACAGAAAACTAATCACCACAGTCAGGCTAATTTCAATTTAATAAAATATATGATTTAATCAGAAAAGTAAGCTAATTTTATATATAAATATATATGTGTGTGTCTATAAATACATACATATATATATA
>NW_006202498.1:196517-198737 GCF_000334495.1 Tupaia belangeri chinensis | reverse complement strand
ATATATATATATAATCTTTTAACATATATGCCTGTTTTGTGTGTGTGATGAGAACATTTAAGATCACCATTAGCAGATTCACGATAGAGTATAATTAACTGTAGTCTCCATGCTGTACCTTAGATCTCTATAATTTATTCATCTTATTTAATTAAAATTTTGTGTCCTTTGACAAACATCTCTACATTTTTCTACCCCAATCTACCCTCTGCTCATTAACCAACACTGCTTTTACAAATTCAATATTTTTCAAACTCCACATAAATGTGAAATTATCTCTTTTTACTTATATTTATCTCTTTCTGCCTCTCTCATCTTACTTGGCAGAATACTCACCAGGTTTATCCATGTCATTCGAAATGATAGAATTCCCTTCTTTTTTAAGGCAAATAATATTCCATCATATACTATATAATTATTGATAACAGATATTATATCATAATTTCTTCATCTGTTCATCCTTATAAAGATACTTAAGTTGTTCCCAAAATATGGCTCTTGTGAATGAGGCTGCAATGAACATGGACAAGTAGGTGTCTTTTGGAGATACTGATTTCATTTCCCATGGGTATATACTCAGAAGGGGAATTGCTACATCATTTGGTAGTACTACTTTTTAATTTTTTGATTTACATTCTGGGCAAGTTTTTTTATTATTATACTCTATCATGATCTATAAGTAAGCACATTGGTGTGATCAGTCTAGAATAATTTTGGAGCTAATTATGAAATTTTGAGTTCTTCACTTAGAATATGTACATTTGTCTTAAGTAGTTCATACCTAAAAGTTTATTTTAGGAGATATAACATATTTAAACATTTCAGTAATCAAATAGCAAAACCTGCACAAAATAATAGAAATCCAAGGGGTGCTATTCTATGTGGCTTAGAAAAATCTCTTTGGGAGTAACATTTAAAGAGAGGTCTTGAAAAGGAATGAAAGCAAGCCTAATATCTAGTAAAGAATAATGCTCCAAGAGAGTGAGAGAAGAGACAAAAAGGGTAAAGGTTATGGGGTGAGAACACATTTGGTAACATAAAAGAAGAATGGGGGACAGGCAGAGGAACTAATGGTTACATTGTTGGACTTCCACATAGTCAACCATGATTTGAGTGTTGGACCCAGCAGTTTAAAACTCACGCTGGGCACATGTTCATGCATGCCAAAAATCCTGAGAGGAAAATGGAGGAGAAGGGATTGTGGCATGGCCATCCTCCTTCAGCGATGATTTCTGTCTCTCTGTCACTCTGGCAAGTGCACGTGCCCAATAGCAAAAATCTTTCTTAAAAATAAAAGAAGAATGAAAGGCTAATGTCACTAGAACAGAATGTACATAAGGAAGTGATAAAAAAAGAGGTTGCTGCCAGTGTCTGGCCACATAAGGTCCTATAATCCAAACAACAGATTTGCATTATATTCTTTTTTAAATTATTTTATTTTATACATTCAATCACACTATTATTTGGCTTACAAAATGGATATTTCAACAGGTGAACATTTCTCCCTAGTACAGTTGATAAAATTACAAAATATCTTCAACAGATAATACCACATTTCTTTGTGCAATTAATGCTTTGCCTCCTTCTTTTTCTTCTAAATATCCTTCCTCAGACCCTCCTCTTTCACACACACTATATTTACATTTTTATACTGTATTTTTATATACTTTAGTCAATTAGTTTTAGTCATAGAGTGCTGACATTTTGTATATATTAAGTGGGGACATACAGTGCTTCTCTTTCATAGCCTGGCTTGCTTCACTCAGCAGTAAATATTCCATATTCATAGACTTCTTGTCAAAAGCCAGGGTTTTGTTGTTTTTTTATGGCTAAATAGTATTCCATTGAGTATATGTGCCACAGTTTTTCTATCCATTCATCTGTTTGTGGGCATTTGGGTTGTTTCCATGACTTAGCAATTGTGAATAGTGCCATAATAAACATCGATGTGCAAACACTTTTCCAAATAAGTATTCTTCTATCTTTTGGGTAGATACCAAGGAGTTGGATTGCTGGATCGTATGGTAGTTCTATTTGTAGATTTTTGAGGACTCTCCAAATTGTTCTCCACAGTGGCTGGACCAATTTACATTCCCACCAGCAGTGTAAGAGAGTTCCCTTCTCACCACACCCCCACCAGCATTTATAGGATTTTTTTTTTGTTTTTTTAATCTTAGTCATTCTGACTGGGGTTAGGTGGTATCTCATTGTTGTTTTGAT
>NW_006202498.1:194092-195951 GCF_000334495.1 Tupaia belangeri chinensis | reverse complement strand
GGCGTGACCATCCCCCCTGGGGGGTGATTTCTCGCTTTCTGTCTCTATGTCTCTCTCTGTCTGTCTGGCGAGCACATGCGCCCTGTAGTGAAAAAAACCTCTCCAGAAAAAAAAAATCTACATATTTAATTTAATGCCAATCAAAGTACTAGACACATTCTTCACAGATCTAGGAAAGACAATCATAAAGTTTGTCTGCATTATATTCTTAATGTAATGAGAAATCAAATGGAAATTTTGAGCAGGGAAAAGTCATAATATGACATGAATATTAAAAGCACTATTCTAGATGCTGAGAGAAAATAAACAGTAGAGGGTAGAAGAGAAAGAGAAAGCAGAGAAAGTAAATTGTGAGACTTTACACCCAACAGGAAACAATTCCTCTTTAGGTGTCAAAATGATCGGGGCCGTCAAGTGGCATGGTGGTTAAGGGCACTGGACTCCCACATGGCCAACCGCGGTTCAAGTCTCAGACCTGGTGGCTTGCTTTCTCACTTCCTCTCTCTCTCTGTCTCTCTCTGATCAAACTGGAAAATAATAATGATAATAATAATAAAGTTAAAATAATTCTTTAAAAAAAATGATCATACTCAGTAAATTTCAACCTTCTCACTTATGACACTAAGGGACTCATTCTTAGCCTGGCTCCATAGTGCAGTGGAGCTGGATCTCACATTACACAGTAGTTTGAGTCCTGGATCAGGCATATTGAAACATGCCAAGTGCCTGTGTATGTCCCAAATTTTGATGGGATGGAGAAATTAAGGAAAAGGTTTTGAGGTGTGAACAACCCCCTTGGGGGTGCTTACTCTCTTTAACTTCCTTCCTCTCTCTCTCTCCCTGGCAAGTGCATGTGCCTTCTGGCAATTAACATTTTCAAAAATATATGGACTTAGTCTCATTTTTCATGCTAGAAAATATTTCATTGTTCTTGCTAACATTTTACTTTCAACTATCAAAATATCTGTAAATCAGAAAGTCACTAATTAAAATCTCAGATTTTCATGATGACCCAGTGAAAATATGCAACTTCTAAGACAATGCATTGGTATTTATTTTGAATTAAATAAATTTTCATGAGCTTGAAATACCATAATAAATTAATATTTTCAATGTTGGTATTTTTGTTTTTCCCTCAGATATAAAGAGAATATAATGAAATTATCAAGAATTCATCATGATCAGCCAATGAAGCCCCTGGATCGAGCAGTCTTCTGGATTGAGTTTGTCATGCGCCACAAAGGAGCCAAGCACCTCAGGGTTGCTGCCCACGACCTCACCTGGTTCCAGTACCACTCTCTGGATGTGATCGGGTTCCTGCTGGCATGTGCAGCAACTGTGATATTCATCATCTTAAAATGTTGTCTTTTTTGTTGCAGGCTGTTTACTAAAAAAGGAAAGAAGGAAAAAAGACAATAATTGCATCTGAGGCCTGAAGCTGGGATTCTGTAATAAATAGATGGGATTGTCTCAGGTCATTCCCTCTAGAAGAGGGTTCAATGTAAGATTCTCCTCCTTCAATGACAAAGCACCTTTGCACAATTTACCTCCTCAAGTAAAAATTTGTTTTAGGAACATTCACTTGTAGGAGAGATAGAAATATTTTGTGCCTAAGAGGAAAATAAAGTGAAAAAGTAAAATGATTGATATTCACATCTATTCTAATTCACAAAACATACCAAAAATTGTTAAACTTTGTTATTTATAAATGTGTTTTATGCGAACATAAGAATGTTAAGAAGTCAACTCACAATGTCACTACTGATTTGCAAATACTCAAAATTCTTCATGTCGGTGTAGAATTTGGAACTTTTAACTATCCTGGAAAATATTAAAAGTTAAAATTATATAAAGACACT
>NW_006202498.1:180586-194000 GCF_000334495.1 Tupaia belangeri chinensis | reverse complement strand
ACTCTTTCAGTTGAAATGCATTCAGAGGAATATATGTGGAACTAGAAGTGCAATAAATGACTCTACTTGCTTTCTGTTATAAAATTGAGCTATTTGAGAAAATCTTTGATTCACTAACATTTTGTTTCTCACTACTCTTTAATACCTTGGCCTGGTTGCAATTACTCCTATTTTCAACCTCGATAATGAATATGAGATCTTCAATGTAGGTTGTGATAATGTAGAACTTACGCTCTACAGATGCTTATCTTTCATTCTCTACAAATGTGCACATATATTTCCACTCCCTCCCAAGAAAGGCACAGCATAATTTGGATTCCTTACTGATGGTATGATGTCATTCGTTGAATATATTTTCAAATAATGACAATTAGTCTATATTAATAAAAGGCATTCAAATTGGTAAAGAAGGTGTGAAATGATCTCTATTTGCAAATGATATAATTGTAGTAATAGAAGACCCAAATATATCCATGAAAAAGCTCCTGGAAGTAATAAGAGTATACAGTAAGGTAGAAAGGCACAGCATAATTTAGATTTCTTACTGATGGTATGATGTAACTTGTTGAATATGTTTTCAAATAATAATAATTAATCTATAACCATCCTTTAGAGAGCTGTGTCCAATTTTGTTCTCTTTCTTCAATATTGTGTTGTCTCTTATCTTCCATAATTCCTATATGGATACATAAGTTCTTTAGCCTAACTAAAAATAACAAAATAATTGTTTTTTAAAACTAGGCACATTGTGACTAACTAAATTAGTAACAATTCAAAGGATACAAAAAATTATATAATTGTATAAAAATCAACCTATGAGAATTCCTAAAGCTCTCCTGAAAGCTACCTATTATTTTTACTGTAGATGCCTGTGGTCCAGGTTGACAAAACCTAATTATCTTGAACATAGAGAGGTCATTACATGTTCTTACAATAAAAATCCTGCAATATAAGGCATGCATTAATTTTAAAAATTAATAAAGCTTTGGTCTTAGGCAAATCAGAGGAAAAATTGACAACAGAATTTTCAATAAAAGTCATTAAGTTAATTGACAAATTTTAAAGAAAAATGGAATAAATGTAGTGCCAATTAGGTAATAAAGTGAAATCTTATATGTACATTTGAATTAATGTTCTGCTTTAAAACACATGTCACAAAGTATTGATATCCATAGAATAGTAAGAATTATTACATATCACAAACCTAAAACAAACAAAAAAGACACCAATATAGAGTGTGAGCAAGTGAGCATTTCTGAAATAAACTTCACCAGTCTTCTTCCTTACTCCCAACCCATCTCAGATACATCTGTCTACCGCCATTATCCCTGAGCCTGTGCTGCTGTGGACGAGGGAGAAGCAGCAGCCAGTGAGGGCAAATGAGGCAGGAGATGCACCAGGCTTCTTTCTGCCTCCCAATCTACCCCAGGTATACCTGTCCACCACCATATTCCCAGAGTCTGTACAACTGTGGACCATGGCGGAGTGGCAGCAAATGAGGGCAACTGAGGCAGGAAAGCTGACTCAGATCTCTAGCTACCATGTGCCCACCCAGGAATATTTTGAGACTTCACAGTTTTCTAGACCATGTGGCCCTCTCCTTTTTCCTCTTCCATCTGAAAATCTCTAGGTTAGTTCCAGCTGCACCTGGTCTTAAGAGACTGGAAAAGGAATCAACACCTAAAGGTGGTTATATACACACTTCTCTAACTGGAAGACAAGGCCCTCTACCAAGAACACATCTAAGAAGTAGAGTTTTTCTTCCCCCCGATACTATAGGAAAGAAAAAAAAATTGAAAATCACAAACATGTGGAAACTAAACAATCTACTCATGAATGACAAAAACTCCTGAAGAAATTAGGAATTAATTCAAAAGATTCATAGAAGGACAGCACACGAACTAATGGTTATGTCGCTATATCACACATAGTCATCCACAGTTTGAGTCCAGGAACTGGCGGCTTAAAACTCAGGCCAAGCACATATACGTGTGTGCCCTAGGACAAATGACCCATGAATGCTCATCTCTGTAGAAAACATTACTGTATAAATTTCAGATAATCAGATAGGAACCCAAATCCCAGTGAAGTAATTAGATGAAAAGGTGGCAGGGGTCAAAAGTCTGACTGAAGACTGAAAACAGAGCAGACGTTGGTACCATAATTGATAACAACTAAAATGGTTTGACTTGTGTAGACATACCATGTTTATTAGTTGGTCATGGTGTTTGTACTAGTAAATGATACAGGAAACCTCCTGTATTCTTGTCCATAAAAGTAGAATAAGTCTATGTTATGTGAAAGCAAGTCTAGACTTAATCATAAAAGCAAGCACATTACTCATTCAATTCCCAAATTTGAGCAGGTTTACATACCCAGAATCCTATGTTTAAGTTATAGATCTCCTTGTGGAAAAGACTCCAGTACAGAACTAAAAGTAAATAATAACCTAGGGCCAGCAGATGAGGGGGTAAGACATGGACTCAAACCTGGCTGACAGAGTTCCAGTCCCAACCCAGTGACTTTAAAATCATGCCAGGAGTATGTGAGTGCTTGCCCAAATCCTGAAAGGAGAATGAAGGAGAAGGATTGTGGAATGGCCAGTCCCCCTAGGGGGTGATTTCTTATTTACTCTCTCTTTGTCTTTTTCTGTCTCTCCAGTGAGTGCATGTACCTTATAGCAAAAAATTTCTAAAAAGTCATAAAAATAGTGGTTACCATATTTCAGGACTTTTCAAAAAAAAAAAAAGGCTTTTTGTCAAGATAACTGAACATTGGGATAAAGAAAATAATCTGAACTTGGAGACACAACTGAACACTGGCTCTGAAGTGACATCGATTCTAGGAGAAAAAAAAATTTCTTTGGCTCAGAAGTCAGAGTAGTGGCTTACAAAGGTCAGATAATCAATGAAGAATTATCTCAGGGTTGTGTAAGAATGGTCCCAGTGGACCCATTAAACCTACCCTATGGTTATCTACCAAATTTAGAAGTAAATTATTGAAATTCAGTAATCATCACATGGGTCCCAGGCATGTGTAGTGAGGTCTATTATAAGGGAAAAGTCTAAAAGGAAAACACTAGATCTGCCTCTGTCTTGGAAATTGGCATACAAAAAGCAATCTTGTACTTTTGGAAGGATTGCAGAGACTAGTTACCCCATTAAGGATTTAAAAAAAAAAAATGCATGGGTAATGATTCCACCAAAACCTCATTCAGTAATCTTATTGAAAAACCCCTGTGCAAATAAGACCCTGGCATCTGATTGAAAGTGGTCAAACATGGAAGGTTTATTGCTGAGTGAAGCTAGCCAGGATATGAAAGAAAGATATTGTATGTACCCACTTAATATATACTGACTATCCACTCTTTATGGTAGAGATTGAAATATTGGAGGGCATAAAAGCAATGAAAATAGTTATAGATGATGAAGACCGTGTGGAACAGGGGTGGGGGGAATAAGGGAAGTATATAGAGAAGGATAGCAAGAGAACAAATAGAGAGGCATGACATTAGTGGGACACAGAAATGGTTTATTACCTATTGATAACATGTATGGTATTCTCAACTGGACTGATCTGAAAATATTTCATCTTGAGTAAGTTCTCTTTACAAATCAAATGATATAAAGTGATTGAATGTTTAAAAGATAATGAGAATAAATCATCATCATCATCATCATCATCATCATCATCATGTGAAAAAATGATGAAAAGCTATTTGAGGATGATGTGAATATTAATGTCTTTGTACTGATTGATATGCATGGTAATCATGCTGGAGAAAGAAATGTAATACATTGTAAAGATATATGTGATTAAATGTAATATATACATATATGTGTGTGTGTGTGTGTGTGTGAAAGAAAATCCACTGTGTCTAAGAAGTGGCTACAGTCTTACAACTTTCAAAATTCTTTTTCTTTAGTTTAGAGCAATTTCATTACAATGAGTCTTTTTATAATAGTTGGAGAACAGTGATCGCATATGAGTAAATTCATTACTTTCACCAAATTTAGAAAGTTTGTAATCATTATTATTTGGGTATTTTTTTCTTTCCCCTTTAGGCTCTATTTTATCTTTCTAAAATTTTTTAAATTATTTTTTTTCCAGAGGACTTGCATGCTCACAGAAGAAACTACAAGGGAGAGCTACAGTGAGAAAGCACTTTTCTCCTCCATTTGTTCCTCCATTCAGAATTTCAGCCACACGAGTACACAAACTTGGGGTGTTTTTCAAGCCACTGGTACAGGAGTTGGACAGCATGATCTGTCGTGTGGGATCCAATTGGCTTAACCATTATACCATAGGCCTCCCCCAGTCTCTATTCATCTTTATTTGTTATTCTTTATCTTTCTCAGATTGGGTAATCTATCGACCAATCTTAAATAATGCAGATTCTTCTTTCTGCTCATATATGCTGTTTAATCCCTACAGTAAAGTGTCCTTATAGTCAATATATTGTTCATATTAAAATTATCAATTATTCTTTTCAGTATCTATGTTGATAGTCAATTAACATAGTATGTACCTGATTACTTTCATTCTTTATTCATGTTTTTCTATATCTAAAAGCATATTTCAGTCAAATCAATGATCTTTTTAAATAATTTTAATGTCTAAACTTATTCATTCACGGTTTCTATTGATTTATTTTTCCTGTGAATATGTTTTTTCTCTTATTGTTTTCCTAAAAGGTACACATTTTGCATGTTATACCATGCACAAGCCAGAAGTCAGATTGTTCTCTCTCTCTGTATTTCCATCTTGCTATTTGTTATGAGTTAACATGCTTACTTATTAACTTTGATAAGCCATCTTTGTTCCACATGTATTTTTTAAATGATAACAAAATCACTGATTTTTTTTCTTCTCAACTATTGATTTAGTAGAAATTTGTTTAATTCCTAGAGACAAAAAGAAATATATGCCCCATCATTGCAAGATTTTATATGTCTAGGTAACTTCTTAAAGCTTTATAACTCTATTTATATTTTATAGCAGTTTTTGCAATAGCTTTTGCGATTCTGTTTAAAATTGCAATAGCTTTTGCAATTCCTTTTAGCTCATAAAGCTTTTGTAATTCTGTTTGGCTTTTATGCTTTGCCCACATGAAGTGTAAACGTCATTCATAAATAAAAGATTAGGATCTTATCAGAATATGTCTCTAGCCCTGGGAATATGAATAGCCTTCTAGAGGTAAGATATTTACAAACTCATATTTCTTCGAATATCTCCTCTCCAGTGTTCTTCTCTCCAGGTTTTCCCATCAGACTACTGCTTGACCATGACAGCTGTGCCTGGCGTCAAGCGCTGGGGCTAGTACTTTTATCTTTAAAAACTACTTTGATGAAATGTCCTGAGAAGTCACTTAGGTCTTAGACAAACAAATGGCATGCCTTGGAACACTCATTCAGGTCACTTTGACAGGTCAACACGCACAACCACAGTCTGTTGTAATAAGGTCCAAGGTCCATATTGGGATTAGCAACCTGAGTAAAACTGCAGGGTGCTATCTGCACAGATAATGCCAAGTTACAGAGTGAGAGATGGCAGGTGACTACATAAAAATGCTACATCATCCTCTTTGCAAAATCAGTCACCATTTTTCTTCATTAGACATTTCCTTGGTTTTTGGAAGTTTTTAAATTAGAGTTAGAGATATGTTAAAGTTTAATCTTATGGAATTTGCCAGCAAATCTTTGCTTTTATGGATGAATGGAATTTTAAAGTTCCATATTGTGAAATTCTTCATCATGTCCTTATGGCCTGTGGGAAAATAAAGTATTACTGAAACACAAGTATGCTCATTCTTGCACATTTGCTTATGGCTGATTTTGCAGCAGCACAGAAGAGTTGAGTAGTGACAACACATTCCATAAAGATCACAACCCTAACGTTATTCAGAAGTAGCAACTGATGATTGTCTTGGTCTTGGAGAACACAAAACTCTGGATGAGGAAATGAAACCTGAAGTGGACAAGATATCCTTTCTTTGTAGATTTAAAAGCATGCATAAGGTATATGCTACAGTGATATACAAAGATGGAATCTAAGGGAAAAAAATCCTAATCATTGTCATGAATACACAATTCTGTGAATATAACTGAGACATGGAATAATCAATGGATACCACAGAATGTGATTGTTGATTTTTTGTGTGTCAGCAAAGGTTAACCAATATAAAATTCCCTGAACCTCAGTTTCCAAAATATGCTGATCCTGCTTTATCATGACCTTATCTCTGGTTATGTTTTAATGAGTGTGTAGATACAACAGTCTCTCACTTTTCATGCTTCTTGATTTTTTTCCTAAAATATATTGTATAAACACTAGTGGCTATTACATGCAAGACTATTAATCTAAACTGAATGGTAACAATTATAAAAATAAATGAGAATTCAAACAAATCTTTGCAAATCTGAGGTCATCACTTGTTTCTCCATCTGCTCTGACAGTTTTCATAATGTGTTTACTTCACAGTTTAGGAGTTATATTTAAACTTCTTCATTGATTTATCCTTGTATTTAAGCATAAGGGATATCAAAAATTATAGTAGTTGAAAAAGAACCATTGTATATCAACAAGATGTCTGTGAAATGGACTTCAGTTGTCCTACTGCTGCCACTGGGTTGTTCCTTTCACTCTGTGAGCTATGGAAATGTGCTGGTGTGGCCCAAAGAAGACAATCCTGGATGAACTTGCCCAGAGAGGGCATGAGGTGATGGCTCTGAGAACTTCATGTTCCATTCTTTCTGATCCCAAGAAGTCATCTGCTATTAAATTTGAAGTTTTTCATTCTTTTTTAACTAAAGATGATGCTTGGGATTTTTCCATGCAACTCATCTAAAAATGAACCTATGAATTAGGTAAGTCATGCTTTTGAAATTTTTATTATAGTTCTAATTTATTTTATACATTCAATCATTGTATAATTATACCTGTACCTCACTACAGCTTGTAAAAGAACTACCCAACAGGAATACACTACACACCAGTCCAGACAGATATATCATACATCTTATCATCAACAGACAATACTCCAGTTCTGTGTCTGCTAAATGTCTTCCCTCTCTATTTTTATCCTTGATTCCTTTCCACTCACTTTACCCCCTCTCCCATCTTTTCTCACAATGTCTCCAGTATCTATAACCACTTTCCTATCTTCTATGTCTTACAATATTTTAGATTTCACCATAGAGTGTGGATTAAGAGGAGACATACAATGTCTATCCTACATAGTCTGGTTCTCTTTACTCAGCAGTAAATTTTCCATATTTGTCAACTTTCTATCAAATATCATGATATTGTTGTTTTTATGGCTGAGTAGTATTCCATAGAGTATATGTGCCATATTTTTTAAATCTATTCATGTATTTGTGGGCATTTAGGTTGGCTTGAAGTCCTAGTAATTGTGAATGATGCCATAATAGACATAGATGTGCTAGCATTTTTCATACTGATCCTTTTCCTATCCTTTGAGTAGATAGCCAGAAGTAGAATTGTTGCATCATATCATAGTCCTATTTGTAGATCTTTGAAAAACCTCTATATTGCTCTCCACAGTGGCTGCACTAATTTACTTTTCCACCAACAGTGTAGGTGAGTTCCCTTTTCACCACACCCTCAAGAGCACTTGTCCTTTTTATTATTATTTTTTTAAATCTTAGCCATTCTGACTAGGGTTAGATGGTATCTCATTGTGGTTTTTATTTGTATCTCCCTTGTGATGAGGAATGTTGAACATTTTTCATATGGTTTTTGGCTGCACGTGTGTCTTCCTTAGAGAGTTTTGCAGTCCATTTTCCCTTCTGTTAATTAGGTTATCATATTTTTGGGCAATAAACCCCTTTGTATTCTGGTTGTCATCCCTTGTCTGAAGCATAGTTTATAAAAACATTCTTCCATTCTGAGCATTGTCAATTCACACTAATTACTGTGTCTTTTAATATGCAGAAACTTCTTAATCGAATGTAATTTCACTTGTCTATTTTGGGGATTATTTCCTGTGTTTTGGGGATCATATTTAAGAAGTCTTTGCCTACTCTGATGTCTCCCAGAGTTTTTCCAGTGTTTTCCAGCACTATTTTTATAGTTGGAGGTCTTAGGTTTAGATCTTTCATCTACATGTGTGGTTTGTTAATGGTAAGAGATAGTCCAGATTCATCTTTCTTCAGGGGGATACCCAATTTTTCCAATGTCTCCCAGAGTTTTTCCAGTGTTTTCCAGCACTATTTTTATAGTTGGAGGTCTTAGGTTTAGATCTTTCATCTACATGTGTGGTTTGTTAATGGTAAGAGATAGTCCAGATTCATCTTTCTTCAGGGGGATACCCAATTTTTCCAACACTGTTTGCTAAAGAGATTTTCTTTTTCCCACTGGACAGACTGGTGCCCTTTGTCAAAATCAGTTGGCTGTATGTTTTGGGGTTTATTTCTGGTGTCTCTATTCTGCTCAGTTGATCCACATGGCTGTTTTGGGGCCAATAGCATGCTGTTTTGAACATCACAACTTTGCAATATTTGGAGGTCAGGGAGTAAAATGCCTCCTATTTCACTCTTTCTGCACAGGATTGCTTTGGCAATATGCAGTCTTTTATGAAATTCCAGATAAATTCTATGTTTGACTTTTCTAGATCTGTTAAGGGTATATCTAGTAATTTGATTGGGATAGCTTTAAATATGTAAATTACTTTGGGTAGAATTGGCATTTTGATTATATTAACTCTTCCAATCAATTAACATGGGATGTCCTTCCATTTTTTTGTGTCCTTTTCTATTACATTTTTTAGATTTTCACAGTTTTCCTTGTAGAGGTCTTGGACCTCTTCGGTTAGATTTATTCCTAGGTATCTTATACTTTTTCTGCTTATGGTAGTGAGTTTGCTTTCTTCAGTTCTACTTCATTCTGCTTTTTAATCATATATAGAAATACTATAGATTTTTGTATGTTGATTTTGTATCCTGCCACTTTATTATATTCATTTATCACTTCCAGTAGTGATACCTTTGGGTATTTTATATACATAGTCATGTCATCTACAAATAGAGATAACTTCAAATCTTCTTTACCTATTAGAATGCCTTTTATTTTACTCTCTTTTCTGATTGGATTAGCTAAGACTTCCAACACTATGTTGAAAAGTAGTGGAGAAAGTGGACAGTCTTATCTTGTGCTAATTTTTATTGGAAACATTTTTAACTTGTTCACATTCGGTATGATTTTAGCTATGGGATTTTTATATATGCCTTTTATTATGTTGAGAAATGACCCTTCTATGCTGATTTTACTGAGAGTTTTAATTATGAAGGGGTGTTGTAATTTATCAAACAGTTTTTTGCATCTATTGTATTATCATATGATTTTTATCTTTCTGTCTATTACTTTGACGTATTACATTTATTGTTTTGCATATGTTGAACCACCCTTGCATCCTGGAACAAGTCTACTTGGTATGATGTTTAATCTTTTTTATATGTGATTGGATCCAATATGCTAGTATCTTGTTGAGAATATTTGCATCTATATTCATCAGGGATGTTGGTCTGTAATTATTCTTTTTTCATCATATCCTTATCTGGGTGTGAGGGTGATGGAAGCTTCATAAAGTGAATTTGAGAGGGTTCCTTTCTTCTGGATCTTTAGAAATCATTTGACTACAATGGGGGTTAACCCTTCTCCAGAAGTTTTGTAGAATTCAGAAGAGAAGCCTTCAGGACCTGTATTTTTCTTTGCTGGGAGGCAATTTATTCATTCTCATTGCTTGTTATGGATCAATTCAGGCTCTCTACATCTACCTGATCCATTCTTGTGAAATATGTATCCAGGAATTTGTCCATCTCATCCAGGATTTCTTGTTTATTTGCATATTTTCACTCATAGTATTCTCTAATGACATTTTTTATTTCTCTTATGTCTCTTGTAATATTGCCTATTTCATTTTAAATTTGATTTATCTGGTTCCTTTCTTCTTTTAAATTATTTTAGCTAATAATGTGTCAATTTTGTTTATCTTTTCAGAGAAACAGGTTTCAGTTTCATTTGTTTTCTGGATAGTTCATTTATTTTCTACTCATTTATTTCTGCTCAAATCTTTATCATTTCTTTTCTTCAGGCTATGTCTTTTTGTTTCAGTCTTGGTAGATTTATATGCCCAGGAATTTGTTCATCTCATACAGATTTTCTTGTTTGCTAGAATATAGTTGTTCATAGTATTCTCTAATGATGTTTGGTATTTCTATTATGTCTGTTGTAACATTGGTGGTTTCATTGCCAATTTGATTGATCTGGTTCCTTTCTCTTCTTCTTAATTAGCCTAGCTAATGGTGTGTCAATCTTGTCTATCTTTTCAAAGAACCAGCTTTGGTTCCATTCATTTTCTATATAGTTTGTTTATTTTCTATTTCATTTATTTCTACTCAAATCCTTATATTTTCTTTTCTCCTAGCATTTTTGAAATTTTTGGTTGTTGTTTTTCCAATTCCCTGATGCATGATGTTAGATTTTCTATTTGCCACCTTTCCATCTTTTTCTTATGTGCACTAATTGCTGTGAACTTCCTTCTTATGACTGCTTTTGCTGTGTCCTATAAATTATGGAAACTCATGTTCTCATTATTATTGGTTTTAATGAATCTTGACTTTAGTCTTAATTTCTTCAGTATTTGTGAAGTCATTCAGAAGTAGGTTGTTTAGTTTATATATGTTTGTGTATTTTTGAGTTTTTCTTCTGAAATTAATATCAAGTTTAATTCCATCATGGTCAGGGAAGATGCTGGATAGTCTTTATTCATTATTTTGCTTTTCTTTTCCACAGATAGGATAATCTTCATTGATCTTGAACTTTTCTCATTTTTCTCCCTGCTCATATCTGCATTGAAGCCACTTCAGTAGATTTTTTATTTAGTTAGTATTTCTCAGTCCCTAAATTATTGTTTCATTCTACTTTATAATTACTCTTTTTTGATATTCAATATACTGAGATATTATTTGCTCAATTTACTTTCATTATTTTAGATTTGCTAGAGGTTGTCTGTACACAAGGAAAGAGATAGAGAGACAAAGAGAAAGAGGTAAGAAAGAACCTCTCATGGGTATGGTCACATTGCAATCCCTTCACCTTCATTTCTCCTTTTGTGATTTTAGGCACCTAGAGTGTTTTTTGAAGTCCCCTGGTCTGGGGTTCAGTCTCAATAGTCAGGCTTACCCTCCACACTACCAGCCAGACTTCTTTCATTCTTTATCCAAGTTTTTCTATCTCTCTAATCATATTAGCTACAATCGATTTGATGATTTTGTTTAGTAATTTCAATATTTGAAATTATTCATCGACTGTTTCTACTAATTTCTTTTTTTCTGTGCTATACTCTTTCTTCTCAAAATTATTCTGTTATGAAGTAAACATTTTGTATACTATAATTATGCAAGTCTAGAATTCATATTTTTTATCTCTTCCTATATTTCATTGTTGCTATTTTGTGAGTTAAAATGGCTGTTTTTCTATGAAACTATTTGTGACAATACATATTTCTATGCATGTGTGGTGAAAGAAGTCTCTGACTCATTTTTTTTTATTGTTGTCAACTAGTAATTTGGTAGAAATATTCTTAAATTCCTAGAGCCACATGGAGTGCATTACCATACTTTGCAGGTTGGCTATATGGTGAGGCACCTTCTTAATATTTTACAAGGCCAGTATCATTTATGTTTAGCTTTTACTTTCTGCTTACCTGAAGTGCAAAGATTACTTTTATGTAGCAGATTAGGTTTTTATCAGGTCTTTACTGTTCATGTGTTTAGCCCTGAGTATGAGCATGGCCTTCTAGATACAGGATACTTGCAAACTCTTGTTTCATACCCAGTATTTTTCTCCGCAGGTTCTCTCATCTTACTATTACTTGCCCTGACTGTTTTGTTTTGCTTTAGACTCGGTGGCTAGTGTCTTTACTTCTAAATAGTTCATGAAATTCCACTTGAGAAGTCACTTCTTCCTGAGAAGCTCTTAGGCAGATGAACAGAAGCCATGCCTTCCTTGGGACACTCATTCAGGGAACCAACTGACAGGTCACACAAACAACCACAATATGTAAGAATAAGGTCTCTGGAACTAACAATCTGACTGAAATGGCAGGGTGCATTCTCCACAAATAATACCAGGTTATGAAGTGAGAAAAGCAATTGGTTTTATTATAATGCTATAGCATTCTCTTCCAAATATTAGTCAACAACTTTCTTCATGAGATTCTTCCCTAGCTTTTAGAAGTTTTTTTTTTTAATTAGATTCCAGAGATATATTAAGGATGAATATTGCAATTGGCCAACAAGTTCAATGCTTTTATGGAATAATAGAATTTTTGGAATTTCATATTTCAAAATATTTGTAAATATTGTATTATTGGAATGTAGCCTTGTCCGTTCTTCACCACATTGCTTATGGCTGATTTTTTAGTATCACGGTAAAGTTGAGTAATGGCAATAAGTTTATAAAGATTATCAAACCTAATAATATCCAAAATAAGCAAATTAGTGATTGCCTACATCTTGAAGGGTATAAAAAGTATGACTGGAATAATAAAGGCAGAAATGTACAGGATTTCTTTCTTGAGAGATAAAAATATCATTTAAACTGATAGCTGTGGTTAAGTGCATTTCTATAAACATACCCTCAAGCACTAAATCATTGGTGAATATTACAGTATGTGTATTTATGTCAACAAACTTTTAAAAAAATAAAATTTCCTGAACCACAATATCCAAAAAAATACTGATTTAGCTTTATCTTAACTTCATGTCTTTTTATGTAGAATACATTTCCAATAGACTTTCACATGCCACAATTTTGACATTTTTTTCTTTTCTGTTTTAATTAAATTTATTTATTTACATTCATTCACTGTACATCATTACAGCATAAAAAGTGAGATTTTCCATGCAGAGTACACCGTATATTGGCTCAATCAAGTGCATCAACATACATGTTATCATCAACAAATAATTTTCCATTTCTTGTTTCCTGTATGTTTTGCTTTTTTTCCCCATCCTTGACTCCCTATCTCTTACCCTCTGCCATCTCCCACTCTCCTCCCACACTGTCTCTGGTATCTAGGTTTGCTTTCTATACTTCCCCCACACACACACATTTTATGGAGTTACTAAAGATCTTAGTTAATCTAAATATTTTCACAGCAAGCACAACTGATATATACATTTCCATGAACACAAGTCCAACTTTAGGCATAAGCCTCAGTGAATAGAACGAACATCTTATAAACTAGAACTTAGCTGGGGCGATATATCTTACTTCAGTCATTGAATAGGTATTTTTAATGCTTTTTTTTTAATTTCAAGAAAAACAGTTTTAGTTCTTTTTTTTTCTTTACCTTATTTTTAAATTAATTTTCATTTTTTCCCTAAAGTTA
>NW_006202498.1:155527-180566 GCF_000334495.1 Tupaia belangeri chinensis | reverse complement strand
ACAGCATACAAAATGTGATTTCCCATCCAGAACATACTGCATAGTGGCTTAATGCTGCATATTATTATCAAAAATTTTCCATTTCTAGTTTTTAGAATTTTTTTAACCCCTATTTCTTACCCTCTGTCCTTTTCCATCCTCTTCTCATACTATCTCTGGTGTCTACAATTGTCTTCCATTCCTTTCCCACCCACATTGTATTGATCACACAATTTCTTAAATAATCTAACTACTTTCAATAGCAAGTTCCCTTGGTACTATTAAGAAAACCAGTTTTAACTTAAATCAAAGAAATGCTAAGGAATTTTGCTTAAAGACAGGTCTAAAATATGTTACATAAGACAAGTGGCTTCTTCATTCAAGACCATCAGTCTTGGCTTAAGATGTCACTTACAAAAATAAAAATCTTTAGACAAATATTTGTACACCTGAGGTTATTTCCTTTTGTATTTCTACTTTTCAGGCTGCTATCAAAATGTACTTTGAACTGTAGGAGTTATAATTTAACTACTTAATAGATTTTGCTTTGAAAATAAGCTTGAAGGACAGCAGAAGTTTACAGCAATTGGAAAAGAACTATTGTATCTCTCCAAGATGTCTGTGAAATGGACTTCAGTTCTTTTGTTAGTACTGCTAA
Organism: Tupaia belangeri chinensis; assembly: GCF_000334495.1. Classification (NCBI taxonomy): domain Eukaryota; kingdom Metazoa; phylum Chordata; class Mammalia; order Scandentia; family Tupaiidae; genus Tupaia; species Tupaia belangeri. The sequence continues at coordinate 179,929 of NW_006202498.1, read as the reverse complement.
ATTCTTTTCACTCTGTGAGCTGTGGAAAAGTGCTGGTGTGGCCCACAGAATACAGCCATTGGATCAATATGAAGACAATCTTAGACGAACTTGCCCAGAGAGATCATGAGGTGACAGTTCTGGTATCTTCATCTTCCGTTTTTATTAATGCCAAGAAATCACCTGTGATTAAATTTGAAGTTTATCTTACATCTTTAACCAAAGATGATGTTGATGATCTTCTCATGGATATCATCAAAAAATGGATATATGAGTCACCAAAAGACTCATTTTGGGCATATTTTTCACATATGCAAGAAAACTTTAGGAGATATTATGATTATATTGAGAAGTTATGTAGAGATGTAGTTTTGAACAAAGAACTTATCAAAAAACTACAAGCCTCGAGATTTGATGTCCTTCTTGCAGATGGCGTTAGTCCCTGTGGTGAGCTGGTGGCTGAGCTACTTAAAATACCCTTTGTGTACAGTCTCCACCTGACTCCTGGACATACAGTTGAAAAGTACAGTGGAGGACTTCCCTCTCCTCCCTCCTATGTACCTGTTGGTTTCTCTGAATTAACTGACCAAATGACATTCATGGAGAGGGTGAAAAATATGATATATACGCTTTATTTTGACTTTTGGTTCCAAGCGTGTGATTTGAAGAAGTGGGATCTGTTTTATAGTCAAGTACTAGGTAAGTTATACTTATCATTGATAGTCCAAAGTCTTCAACATTTTCTGTGCCTTGGAAGGTGAACTTGCATAAAGTCAAGGACTCTTGTTTATAAGAGCAATAATGCAATGAAAATAGAAGAATATCTATCAACTTTACAAATATTATGGAAAGGTTGACATTATAGGGTCAGTTAGAATCTGATGGCTGTCACTCATACTGCATAGTCCAGTGTGTCATTAACCTGCAGATTAAAGCATTTAAGATTTTATTAAACAATTGCCTCTCCAGTTTAGAAGGCATTTTTTTCAGTTAAAAAAATATCATTATACACATCAAAAAATATCTTGATGAAGGGCCCACATGTGGACTCAGCATTTTCTAATATATTTGTACATGTATCATTGAGGAAATTATTGAATATATTGTACCTGCATATATATTCCATATTTTAAAGATTGTTTATACATAGAATATATATAATTAATTGTTTTTCTATGCAAAAATGCATCATGACTCTCAGACAGCCCAACATTTGCATATATATATTCATTTTCTATGTAGTTCCTATGTGTAGACAGATATTCCCCTTCTTACAGGATTCACCCTATGATTTTTTTTCCAGTTTCAATTATATGAAAATAATAAGTTGATAGAAACTATACTTCTGAGATTTTAACACTAGCAGTAAAACAGCCTTAGTGTTTGATGGTTTTGCTCAAGTATAAGCTAATATAAGTGTTGTAAGTATATTTAAGGTAATCTGGACTAAGCTATGATGTTTGATAGATTATATATGTATATAATTGCATTTTCCACTTTTAATATTTTCAACAAATAGTGGGTTTATTGAAACATGATCCCACGTAAGTTCCCGGGGGGACAGCCAAACAGGTTTCCTGAGTGAAGGAGTGAGAGCCGGGACAAGCGGCGTAGTGTTATAGCATGGAGACGACAGTGTCGTCCATTTATTGTGGGCAGCACGGTACAGCACAGAGACGACGCAGTGTCACAACTCTTAAGGGTTGTCCGGAGACGATGTAGTGTTACAGCTCTTCAGAGTCTCCCAGGTCATCTGGACACTGTGAGGTGTTTCAGCTCTTCGGGCTCTTCAGTCGTTGTCTTCCTGGTCGTCGTCGTCTTCCTGGTCGTCTGTCTATTATGGGCCAGAGATCGTGCTTATATACACATTGGTGGGCCGTGATTGGTTGAATGAAGGATAGCAAAAGGTAGGTTATGATTGGTTGCTTTGTGGACCAATCATGAGGTACCCAGATATGCAAATCTGAGGGATTCTAAGCTCACCGATTTACTATGTGAAGTGGCCAATCAGAGTGTGGTGTTGAAGGTGAGGTTTTTTGAAGGGGAGCCAATTGTGGCCTTTGTAATTGTTTGCTCTCTGAGCCTAAGGTGGCAATAGTAAGAGACTCATGACAAATGGCCTCAGCAGACTCGCTGGTGCACAGCCTCCCACATAAGTTGAAGAGCATCATATATTTGTTGTATCAAAATACAGGCACAGGTACCTTTGTCTACATTATTTCAACATCCTTCAGGAAAGTGCCTGATATATTCACATGACACTTCAACTGTGAAATCTAATTTTGGTCTTCTGTTTTCCTTCAGGAAAACCCACTACATTACTTGACACAATGAAGAAAGCTGAAATCTGGCTTATTCAAAACTATTGGGATTTTAAATTTCCTCGACCACTCTTACCCAATTTTCATTTTGTTGGAGGACTGCATTGCAAACCTGCCAAACCCCTGCCCAAGGTAAGCTGTTCTTATTTTCTTTGTTTTTATTTGCCTTGAATTTTCCATTAGAATTAGTCTACATTCTTCATTCAGAGTGATTGACTCACATAAAGAGAAAGAGATGGGAAGTGAGGTAAAGCTGCCCACCCATTAAAAAATAAAATATTTCTTTATCACCTCAAGTATCTCAATTTCATTTCATTACAGAATAAACAGGGAGACTAGATAGACTTTGAAAATGTGGTTGGTGAAATTAAGGAGTTTGGGGACCAGCAGTTGCATATGTTGCTGGACTCTCATGCAGTCGACCGTGGTTCGAGTCCTGGACCCGGTGACTTATATTCGCACCAGGCGCGTGTGTGTGTGTGCCCAAGATCCCGAGAGCAGAATGGAGGAGAAGGGATTGTGATGTGGCCATCCCCCTGGGGGGTGATTTCTCACTTTCTATCTCTCTGTCTCTCTCTGTCTCTCTGGCAAGCACATACGCCCTATAGCAAAAACTTCTCCCTCCCCCCCAAAAAATTAAGAAGTTTATTATTCAACACATAAAAATATATCAATCATTCATTCAAAGTTATGTTTTAAATGAATTCAATATTTTAGAGGTAAATGTTAGAACTTCAGAGACAAAGTAGAATAGTACCCTTCATCAGTGTACAGTCCATTTATAAACATAAAAGTTAAAAATGTGAAAAAAAATTTGTTGCATCTGATAAACACACACACACACACACACACACACACACACACACACACACAATGTTAAGGAAACACCCAGAGAGCAACATGGAAATAATCCCAGAATCATTCATAATTAAGGTGAGACTGTAAGTGCAAGAATAAGTGAAGGGCAAAGCAGAGTGAAGACACAGAGAAAAGCAGGTTGAGAATTAAAGACAGTGTCCAAAAATGCAAGTTTAGTTTAGTAGGAAAAGTTTGAATAGACAGATAATGCTGAAGAGTTAAGCTGGATCCAGGTAATTATAAGGAAATATCTGAAATATTGAGACTGGCTGCTGTGAACTGGTGCTTAAAGGAGCTCATCCTACATAGCAGACCATACAATTCAAAACAAAGTCCCAGAGACTGGATATATGAGCCAAACATGGGTGCCTTTGAACTCAGCATCCTGATAGAATGAAGAAAAGGAGAGGGGTTTGCGAGCTGATCACACACCATTGGGATGTGCTTGCTTCCATCATCACCCTCCTTTCTCTGTCTCTTGTTGACTAGCATACATGCCCTCTACAATTTTCTTTAAAACTCCCAATATGTAATCAATGAATTGCATTGCAGAGGGACAAAACAATGGAAACTGTAGACCATTTAGGAAATATTTCATGAGTTCGGGCAAAAGATGATGAAAAAATGGACTAAAAAGTTGATAGGGATAATTATTTGTACCTTGTAATTCTACTAAATATATATTGTGTTTTTTTTAAAATAGTTGATGTAGATAAAATACTTAAAATGCCTAAGGCTCATAAATAATAATCAAAAAGTACTATTGACATTTAATAATTTAATTTTTATTATTGCTTGTACAATTGTTTGGTTACAACTGCTTTTTATGTGATATAATTCTTCCCTTAATAAGCAACAGATTATCAAACACAGTAAGATTATATTCTCTAGAAGAGAAAAAAGATGTTCTTGTAAATTTCTTGAAAAGTACAATAATTTTTGTCAAGCAAATGAACAACTTGAAGCACTGCAATAGTATTTTAATTGTTCAAGATCTTCACTACTATTCTAATATAAAACAAAAACATTTCACAACAAAAATTGTGTCTCTCAAATATGTGTGTCCCCCAAATATTCAGTCCAAGCTCAATGCTTTTACTCAATAATTTAAGCAATAAATTATTGACATTTAAAAGTTTACGTCTTAGAGCACGATTTCCTATAAGAGAAGTTTTCTGTCTTACATTAAGTCTACATGCCAATTTAGCAAAGCCCCATTGGAGAATACAGGTCTCAACCTTCTAACTGTCTGACAGCAGTACAAAGAAAATGTACCCTGCATGACCAGTTATGACAAGAAGTTGTAACACTTGCATCTACAACTACCCTTAATTTTAGAATTTCAAAAATTCTGTCAACAAGGACCAGCAGTTAGCGTAACAGCTATGTCGCTGAACTCCCATGTAGTCCAGCATGGTTCGAGTCCCAGACCTGGTGGCTTAAACTCACGCTGGGCGCATGAACGTGCGTGCCCAAGATCCCGAGAGGAGAATGGAGGAGAGGGGATTGTGGTGTGGCCATCCCCTCTGGAGGGTGATTTCTCGCTTTCTATCTCTCTGTCTTTTTCTGTCTTTCCGGCAAGCGCATGCAACCTATAGCAAAAACCTCACCAAAAAAAAAAATTATGTCAGCATAAAGGATGATATTCCTATTTGGGTTTAAAACTTTATAGTATGTTAGTATTGTACTTTAAAGACATATGTAAAAATAAGCATCCACTTGTACATTATTATGTGATTTATCAATAGATTGTTTTTGTTTACCCACTTATTAGCAGCACCATAAAACAGAGATCTTTCTCAATGGCTGAAATCTAGCATCTATGTTGAATTCAAATTATTTAGACTCTGCACAGTAACTTTCACCAGGAAGAAAAGTTAAGGTAAAATAGATAAAAATGTTATGTAATCTAATCTTTTGGAAAGAGTTCTTCATTTATATTAAGAGAATAAGTTGGGCCAGCAGGTGGTATAATGGTTAAGGTACTGGACTCCCACTTGGCCATCGGCAGTTTAAGTCCCAGACCTGGTGGCTTACTTTCTTACTTTCTCTCTCTCTTTCTCTGATGAGCACACATGCCCTATAGCAAATTAATTTAAAAAATGATAATATTAAATAAAATTAAATTTTAAAAAAATTTAAATAATTGTTTTTGGAGATGTTTTAGCTTTAGGGCACATGCACTCACCAGGAAGACAGAGAGACAGAAAGAGAGAAATCACTCCTCAGGGGAGATGACCACACTGCAGTCCCTTTTCTTCCAATCTCCTTTCGGGAGCTTGGGCACGCATGCACATGCACCCAGTTTGAGTTTAAGCCACCGGGTCTGGGACTCAAAACGTGGTCGACTACATGGGGGTCCAGTGACATAGCCATTACGCTAACTGCTGGTCTCAAAAATTTTAAATAAATTTTAAAAACAGAATTAGTCAAAGAAGGAAAAGAATAGGAGGGGAAGAAGACAAGAGTGTGTTAGTAGTATAATAGTAAGTTACTATTACTAGTTCCCATTATTATTTGTAGAAAGGTGTGAATACAAGTCAATAGTTTTGAAATCTATCCTCTAATTCTTGATTATGAAAATCATTACCTCAAATTGCTTGCTTTACCATTAAGTATTAGATTTTCAGATAATTTTTGTATATTAGAATGAGTGAGAGAATGCATGAAGCATTTGTTTTGGTTTTGGTTTTTGGTTTTGGTTAGGTTTGGTTTTTATCATAGGACACATGCCCTTACTGGAGAGAGATGCAGAAGGGAAAGGGATATCTCTCTCTCTCTCACACACACACACACACACACGCACACACACACACGCACACACACACACCGGGGTGATAGCCATGCCACAATCCCTTCTCCATTCACTTTTAGGGATTCTGACCATGCACGCATAAGTACATGGAGTGATTCTCAAGCTATTGGGTCCAGGATTCAGAATGTGGTTGGCCATGAAGGAATTCAGCATCTTAACCACCACCCAGTCTGTTGGTCCCTGCATTGAACATTATTTAAATGATACTGACAGACGGTGACTTCATAAAATAGTCAAGAAAATACTCAGAGAAAAAAAATATAAATCAAGATGTGCACATTTAATAATTAGGGCAATTATTAATAGTTGGTAGTAAACCAAGTATTTTACATTAAGTAATGATCAAAAAATTATACTAGGTACATACCAAACCAGTATAGACATTTTATCAAAATATTTCATTACATTGTCAACAATAATACAAATTCGGTTAGGAACTCAGGGGTAAGATTATATATATAACAAAATTACACGTTTTTTGCAGGTTGAAAAGGTATATACAATAGAATTACAGTTTTCAAAATTCATGTCATATACGTATATTGAGTCATATAAGTAAAATAGAAAGTAGAATGAAATAAATGCATATTTTCAATAAGAACTATGTCTATGTATGAAATATGAGCAAATTTTATTTTCTTTACTACACATTTTTTTACACATTTCTTACATTGATCTTATAATAATTATATACCCAAATGAAAACAAGCCTACCTTAGTGATGAATCTACAATTAGAGGATGTATTAGACAAATACTGGGTGCATGAAATAGATTTTGGGTGTGGAATCCCTAAGAGAATAAATGTTAAAGACATATTATATTAAATATAGCTAGAGGTCACAGGAATCAACCTAGTTCTTTGATTCCCCCATGTAACCACTAGAATTGTGGCACGATGACTCTCATATTGAAACTTAAGCGTCACAAAGCTTATAAAATCCCAAAAAAAATCTATGGACTGCATGCAAAAAGTATGGATTTTAATGTTTATTTTGTAAATGATTGGGGTTTTTTATTTGTTTTGATTTCATTTCCATAGGGAGAATGCATTATACCAAAATTCAGGGCACACATGCCCCCACTCCCAGCTTGTTTTTAAGCCAATAGGGAAGGGATTTAAACCTCAGTCAGCTAGTCAGCTAGGTGATATCCAGCTCCTTTATCTGTTCGACCATGGAGTTTGCCTTTTCTAAAATAAAATCCGATCTATTATACCTTTTCAGTAGCTCCCAATACCATTAGGCTACAGGAAGCCCTGCACATAACTACTTTTTTAATTTATCTATTATTATAATTATGATTAAAATTGTACTTCCTAATGTTATAAGAGGTGGTCATTACTTTAGAAAGAGAAAACACCAAATGTGAATTTTAAGCTAAAGAAACACGAAAATGATGAGTTTCCTATCTTGACATGATATCCAGGACACTTTTAGGTACTACATTCTTTCATTCCTTCCTTCTTTCCTTTCATCCTTCCTCCATGTGTTCTTGCTCTGTTTTTGTCCTTGCCTTTTTTCCTTCTCCCTTTAGTCATTCCTTTTTATTCTGTTTTTGTGTTTACTTTGTTTTGATTGGGAGAATACATTGATTAAGAGGATATTATTCTTGGGTAGAATATTTTTAAATTTTAAAATTGGCACAGACCAGGGACCACAGTTCTAAATAATCCTCAATATTAATTGCACATGTCTTCACTAAAGTGTAAGTGAACTACTCAAAAAGGAGACCACGTCACCACGTAGACAGAGCTGGTGGACCTCACTCATGGTGGTGCAAGTGTTCACTGTAAACAAACTGATGTGATCTGGAGAGTCCTTCACAGCCAGTTATACAACAGCACTTTCTACTGGGACCTCAGTTTCACAGCATGATCTTTAGAGAACGAGATTTCATATCTAAAAGATAATCTAAGAAATACGATTCATCAATGACCTAACTACATACCATATAACTCTATATTATAAATGAAACCCTCAGGACTATAACACAGAAAATGCAAATGGCAATACCAGATTCCTGAATGCCAGAGTTTCTTCATCTCCAGGTTTTCAGGTATTTTGAGGGGAAAGGTGAGTGGAGTTGGGAGAGATACTAGGAAACTTACAAACTTTACATAAGTTGAGAAATAGTATACTAAAACACAAAATGTGGATATAAAATCACCCCAGCTATTAGTTAGCTTTTGTTACATGCTCATATTCAGGGAACAAAAACAATAATGATGTAGCAAAACCGTAACAGTACGAAATTAAAGCCAAGTGGCATCGCCTTCCAACGACTTATATAAACAATTGTAGTATTACAAAGGATGAGACTGTGTGTAATATTTTCTAGCATTTTGTCCCCCACATACTGCTCAGTGGCTCTATTTCACTTCCTTCCACACCCTTATGTATAACATGCACACTTACCGAGCATGCATACTGAGACCATCTATGTCTTATTACACGTCTTCTTCCAAAGAAACTAAATGTGGTTCTGCTCAAAAACTGCTGATACCTGCTGGACGCCCATGTAGTCCACCACGGTTTGAGTCCCAGACCTGGTGGCGTAAACTCACGCTGGGCGTATGAGCGTGTGTGCCCAAGATCCCAAGAGGAGAATGGAGGAGTAGGGATTGTGGCGTGGCCATCCTCCCTGGGGAGTGATTTCTCACTTTCTGTCTCTCTGTCTCTCTGTCCTTCTGGCGAGCGCATGCACTCTATAGCAAAGAAAGTCTCAAAAAAAAAAAAATTGCCGATACCCCAGTAACTTACTAGTAATACTTTACATCATTGACTTAGTTTTTTAAATCAGTCATTTCAATAGTGGTTAACCTGTTGGTGCCCTTTTGTGATGGAGCAAATTCTTTCTTCCTAGGAAATAGAAGATTTTGTCCAGAGTTCTGGAAAACATGGTGTGGTGGTGTTTTCTCTGGGGTCGACGGTCAGTAACATGCCAGAAGACAGGGCCAATGTGATTGCATCTGCTCTTGCTCAGATACCCCAAAAGGTGAGATAAAATGCCTCACTGTGGACAGCTGCTGAATGAGTCTGTTCTCTCTGAAAGTGTCTGATTACAGGAAACTTCTTGTAAGCAAGTTAAATTGTGCAATAACTCTTAAGGTCTCAGACACTAATTCAAAAACAGAAAATACACATGGAATTTGATAAAGTAATATAGATGTTTTTAAGATTAATTTATTACTTCTGCAAGAAAAAGAAACAGACTGGGAAAGAGAAACAAATTGACTTACAAGAACCTGCAACAGGGTCTGCATGTCCTAATCCACCCTCAACCTCTCTGGCTGGGATTACAGACACACACGTGCATGTGCCAGGTATACACATAGAAGCAAATCAGGACACTCCTAGCAGGGTACAGCATCCCGGATTTGCTCTAACACACTAGATGGCCTCGATGATATTTTGACTGATATTAATTTTGGCGTTAACATTCTGATGAGAAAGAAAAGATTTAAGAGGTGGGCTCTTCATTTCTACATCAAAAAAGTTAACAAAACTAACAATATTGTTAAAACTCTGAAGCGATGTAAAAAAATGGCACAGGAAAGCTAGCCAATGGTGTAGCAGTTATGTCCCTGGACTCCCACATGCCCAAATGCGGTATGAATTCCAGACCCAGGTGGCTTGAAGCTCATCCTGGGCATGTGTGCGTGCATGCATGTCCAAGATCCCAGGAGGAGAATGGAGGAGAAGGGATTGGGGCATGACCATCCCCTCTGAGGGGTGATTTCTCACTTTCCCTCTCACTCTTTTTATCTCTGTTTCTCTAAGAATGCATGTACCCTAAGGCAAAAACCTCTACTGAAAGAAAAAACATTGACACTAAAAACTTTTTTCTGGAAGTAGCACTTAATATAAAATCTAAAAGAACCTGAATATACCATGTAAACAACATACATTTATTTCTTGCAAGTAGATGAGTTCATGGATTTGTGTTTTGATAAATCACTCTCAAACTCTAAGAAAACTCATAGAGAGTGGATTTAAGTAAACAAATTCCCATACAATCACAAAATAAACTGAGTAATATATATTTAGTATATGATCTCTAAGTCAAAATACATAAAACAAACTCAATTTTTTTGGTTTTTTTGGGGGGTTTTTTGTTTTTTTTTGTTTTTTTGCCAAAGAACTATTAATATAATGACTGCCTAACAATTTCTTAAAAAACAGAATTTTTCACTGGGAATCTTCTTTGTTTAAGCCAATATAGTTGAAACATCATGACTTCACTGTACATTCTATTTATTATAAACGTAAGTGCATGAAATGTGGAAATTCCATATACCACAGACTTTAGTAGTTCTTTTTATTCAACATTTGGTGCCCTTATTTCTTGATCTTTCATATACTAGGTGTTTAAGCAAATGTCCTTATAATCTTCTTAGAGTTCTATCATGGCCTAACTTTGGAGTTCCACTCATGGAGCAAGGTATTTTCTTTATTCATAGGTTATATGGAGATTTGATGGAAAGAAACCAGACAGCTTAGGACCTAATACCCAGCTGTACAAGTGGATCCCCCAAAATGATCTTCTTGGTAAGGATCTGGAGAAAAATACCAAAATATGAATAATAACCATTAAGAATAATTATCATTCTCCAAGAATTTTTTTAATACTTATCATTGAAATAACCACCAAACTTCTTTATATCTATTTTCCAGACATAGAGAAAAGAGGATTTAAAAAATTGTTATAATAATTTGCATTTTATTATATACACATACATTCATTTATGGACATAATTAAGGTATATTTCAGAAACAAGTATGTCTCACAAAATATGTAACAACCTCCTGAATTATCTCTGTGTCTCCTTTTATACTTAGTGTTTATTTATTGTTATTATTTCACTTACAAGTTTACATTTATGCCTTTTCTTACTTCAAGGTTATTTTAAATGATCCTAAAAAATAACACTTCCACTTTTGATACCAGTGACTCTATATTTTCTATAGGAAAACAATGAATGATCTCTGTCATGAATGGTTACACATTTTATGATGAAATGTAATCTTCCCTTCTGATTTTAGCACCAAGACCACCTCTCTGCTGGCCTGAACACCCTATTTATCATACTCAGTGACTTCACTCTTTCTGTAAGAGGATATACTCTTACATGTCTCAAATTTTTATTTTCTCCTTTCCTTTTTCTGCATATTTAGTTTCTCTTATTCAGTGTTATTTTTCATTTTCTCCACCTGGTAATCTTGCATTAATTTTTCAAGTCTCAAGCCGTGAAGTCTTCAATTATGTCTAAAGCAGACAGGGGTGCTTCTTCCCCTGAAATCTAACAGCAATTTCAATATGCAGTTATATGAGTGTAATAATATTTTATAGCAAAAATACTGCCCTTTTCTGTACCTTGTGGTGTGAATTTCTCATTTTGTTTCTCAGCCATAAAAATAAATGATTTTGTCAAAATTTCCCAATCTTAGGTCATCCAAAAACCAAAGCTTTTATAACTCATGGTGGAGCCAATGGTGTCTATGAAGCCATCTATCATGGGATCCCTATGGTGGGAATTCCATTGTTTGCAGACCAACACGAAAACATCGCTCTCATGAAGGCCAAGGGAGCTGCTGTAAGACTAGACTTTAGAACTATGTCAAGTACAGATTTACTGAATGCATTGAAGACAGTAACAGACAATTTAGTTTCTCTTATTCAGTGTTATTTTTCATTTTCTCCACCTGGTAATCTTGCATTAATTTTTCAAGTCTCAAGCCGTGAAGTCTTCAATTATGTCTAAAGCAGACAGGGGTGCTTCTTCCCCTGAAATCTAACAGCAATTTCAATATGCAGTTATATGAGTGTAATAATATTTTATAGCAAAAATACTGCCCTTTTCTGTACCTTGTGGTGTGAATTTCTCATTTTGTTTCTCAGCCATAAAAATAAATGATTTTGTCAAAATTTCCCAATCTTAGGTCATCCAAAAACCAAAGCTTTTATAACTCATGGTGGAGCCAATGGTGTCTATGAAGCCATCTATCATGGGATCCCTATGGTGGGAATTCCATTGTTTGCAGACCAACACGAAAACATCGCTCTCATGAAGGCCAAGGGAGCTGCTGTAAGACTAGACTTTAGAACTATGTCAAGTACAGATTTACTGAATGCATTGAAGACAGTAACAGACAACCCTTTGTGAGTATAACTTTACTTTAGTAAGTAGTATTTATAGACAGGTTCTCTTGTCAACAGTGTGTATGAGTAGCTTTGTCCCTTTTGTAAGTAGCTATATATGTAAGACTTTAAGTCACTAAGCAATTCGCATTCTCTCCTTTTCAATAAGTGAGTTTTTCAAAATTGCTTTGCAACCCCACACATTTAATGGGCAACCACGTATGGAACAATTTTCCATACACAAAAATATAACTTTAAAGTTGTACAGATAAGTATAAAAAGGACACTTTTTTTAAAAATACAGCAAAATACACAGTAGAAAATTGGTAATCCTCAAGAACTGTGATTAAAATATTTCAATTTAATCCCTGAAATTTCTAGAATTATAACTCTATTCTTACTGAAAATCTCATATATATGAACTGGCTCTGAGGTGCAGCAGTAATGGCATAGTTAAAAGAAGCTAGATTGCACATGGTGACTACAGCTCAAAATCCCAACCCATCAGTCTAAAACACACTAGGATTGTGTACAAGTGCCCAAGATCCAATGGGCTGTAGAACAGAATTGCAGTATAATTAGACCCTGTGGAGGATGCTCGTTTCTCTCTGTCTCTCACATGTGCATATACACTTAGTCTTTCATGGATATGCATTTCTTAATTCATTATAATTATGTCATTTTAATATATTCATAATGGCAAAATTTTTAGACCACAACATTTACCTATTTTAGTGCAAAGTTCAATTATGTTTAGTATGCATGTGTAACTATTAAGCTATCACCGTAATACAGTTTTAGGGTATACTTATCACCATACGAAAATATTACTTGGGATAGAAGTCACTTCTTATAACCTCCTGCCCTAGATAAACACCAATTTACTTCCTTACATTATAGATTATCCTTTCTGAACTAAATTGACTCATATAAATACTAGTGTTTTATAAATGAACTCTTTACATTAGATATTATTTCTTTAGATTTGTAAGTATTAGTTTTTATTCCTTTTTAATGTTTTATAATATGGATATCTGAAAGGGAGAATAGTAGGAGGCAAATGTCTATGAAATGTAGTGTGCATGGGGAAAGTTAGGAAAAGAGGCTGCCAGTGTCTCACCATATAGGGCCTGTAGTCCAGTGAATAAATTTATATTTGATTCCTAATGTGATTAAAAGTCACATGCCAAAACTGATCAGGGACGTGTCATAATCTGTGTATCAAAAGAATTATTCCTTCAGTTGGTGAATAAACAATGCAGGCTTGAAGAAAAAAGAAAAAGAGAGACTAGTTGGGAGGCAATTTTTACCTACCATTGACACCATTCTGCTTGAAAATTTCAAGATGATCTTTGTCAAATTGACTTTCTACTATTTTCATTATAGCTGGTTTCATAATATTGCCTCTCTTAAAGAAGTAACTATCTTGACTTTCCATTTTCACTTCCAAATTATTTACTAGTGAGAACATTCTAATTAAAAAAAAAAAAAAAAGACTCTCACTGATGACTCAAGTGACAATATTCAGCTTCTGGCCCATCCACAGTGATGCAGGCGGCAGCATATGCTTCTGCAATTCTGGAAGTACCATGGCTAACCATGGACCAGATTAGATCCTGAGCCAACATCCTGGTGACATGTACTCCATAGGTGTTGGCTAAGTAGAGAGCTGGTGAAGAGTATTATACTATGTCCTGGGCCTGTTGGGGGCACCTATCTTCTGTCTTTTTTTTTTTTCCTCTCATAAAAGAAATAAAATATATAGGTTTAAAGACTTAAATATGTAAGTATGTAAGTATTGACATATATTTGATATGTCTCTACATATAGGTCTTCCATGACAATTCTATAAATAAATCCAATTTTGAATAATTTGTATGACAAATTTTAAAAATCTTTCATGGACTTGATATGCTTATTCTACTTAGTTTTCAATGTCTGTGTCTTAATGTTTCTCCTTCAGATATAAAGAAAATGCTATGAGGTTGTCAAGAATTCAGCATGACCAGCCAGTGAAGCCCCTGGATCGAGCAGTCTTCTGGATCGAGTTTGTCATGCGCCACAAAGGAGCCAAGCACCTCAGGGTTGCAGCCCATGATCTCACCTGGTTCCAGTACCACTCTCTGGATGTGATTGGCTTCCTTCTGGCTTGTGCAGCGACTGTGATATTCATCATCTCAAAATGTTGTCTATTTTGTTGGCAGAAGTTTGCTAAAAGAGGAAAGAAGAAAAAACAGGAGTAGTTGTACCTGAAGCCTGAAGCTGAGATACCAGATACACGGAACTCTTCCAGTTCATTCCATCAAGAAGGAGACATGATGCAAGATTCCCTTCCCCCAGTGACAAAGTAACTTTGCACAATTTACTTCCTCAAGTCAAAATATGTTCTCGGGCCATTCACTATTACTTGAAGAGTTAGGAATATTTCATGCTAAAAAAAAATAAAAGCCAAATGAGTTGTGTTGATATTCACAGGTATTCTTATAATTCCAAAAGTATCAAAAGTATACAAAAAGTATAAAACTTTACTAATTAATTGTTGTGTTGCACATAAACACAAGAGTATTAAGACATCAACTAACAATATCACTACTGATTTGCAAACACCAAAAATTATTTACTTATGTTGGAGCAGAATTTAGAATTTGTAACTGCTGCTGGAAAATAATCCATAATTACAAGTACATAAAATTACCCTTTTATTTGGTTTCAAGAGATGAGCAGTGCTATTTAGCTATTACTGTAAAACCAACCTCAGCCTTAATTCTCTCTAAAAAAGATAGGGAAAGTGTTTACTTTCTTTCAGGTGAAATCATTTCCCTGTAGAATATATGTGAAATCAGAAATGCAAAATAAATGATTTCTGGGTCAACAAGTGTTGTGGTGGTTAAGACTCTAGTCCTACATAGCCAATTCTGCAGTTTGAGTCCTGGATCCAGTGGCTTGAAAAATCATGCAGGACACATGTGCATACATGCCTAAAATCCCAAGAGAAGAATGAAGATGAAGAGATTATGGCATGGCCATCCCCCCAGGGTGGTTTCTCACTTCACTTCTCTCTTTCTCTGTCTCTCTCTTGCAAGCACACATACCCTTTGGCACCAACCTTAAAAAATAAATAAATAAAAATAAACAACTTCTAGTGCTTTCAATTGTAAAACTGAGCTACTTGCAAATGTTTGGCTTCACTAATTTACTTGTTTTTCTCATAATGAGTAACAAATCAAAGGATACAAAAATGACATAATTATGTAAAAAATAAAATTGCAAGGATAGTCAAGGCTCTATAGAAAGTTATGTATCAGGGAAGCATTTTATGATCAATGTGGTCTAGGATGAAAAAAAACCACTTATCTTGATTGTAGTAAAATCATTATTCAAGGCCCACAACAAATCTTCTACAATCTGAGGTATGCCTTAATCTTAAAAGATAAATTAATAGAGAATTCTATAATTTCTCTAGAGAATTCTTTATAGAATTTCTCTAGAAATTATAGAAAAAGCTTAAAACAGAATCTTTGGGAAAATTCATTAAGATAATTAACACACTTTTAAAAGTAGGCACCGGGCACGTGTGTGTGCGTGCCCAAGATCCGAAGAGGAAAATGGAGGAGAAGGGATTGCGGCGTGACCATCCCCCCGTGGGGTGATTTCTCACTTTCTATCTCTCTGTCTCTCTCTGTCTGTCTGGCGAGCACATGCGCCCTATAGCAAAAACCTCTCCAAAAAAAAAAAGAAAGAAAGAAAAAAAAGAAAAGTAGGGAAAAAATATTGTTAAATAATGCATTTAACCTTAAATTATTATAATATCCTACTCTAACACATTTATAAAAGAATGATATCCCTATTACAGTGAGAACTACTCCATGACAGCAACCATAAAACAAACAAACAAACAAACAAACAAAATACCAAACAGACCAATACAAAAATAGATGAAGTATTTGAAGAGGGAATTCATAGGCATAGAAAACCACTGATCACATCAAAAATGATGAAAGACAGTGATATTAAGAAATCACACATCATCTCTATAAATTAGTTTTGCACAGAAAATTTGTGAAGAGGAACAATGTGAGAAAACTACTGGGTTGATGGAAAAGTTACAACATGTTTTTTCTATGCAAAAATGCATCATGACTTTTCTGACAACACAATACTTGTAGTGAACATATGTGACATAATCCTTTCATATAATATTGAAACATCCCGTTTGACCCTGTAGTTCTATATCGAATAATCTGTTATGCAGAAACACATGAGAACATGTACGAGTACAGGGTCTTCCAGCCCTTACACGGTATTCAGTCAATGAACACCTTTAGCTAGAATGAAGGCAGAACATAGCCATCACAAAGAGCAGGTATACTACAGACAGTATCACTGAATGTTCTCTATGTCATATTGCTAAGTAAAAAACAAAGCCCTGTAAAAAAAATGTTAACTTTCTTTGAAATAAAGTAAAGTATATGGAAATCTATATGAGTACAAAGAATATGCTCTCAAAGAATAAAAAAACTTACACTGATGGGAATTTTAATTTTACTCTATGTACTTTACTGACTAACCATTTCCAGTTATGTTTTTATGTATTAATTACATAGTTTTAAAAATTACTTGGGGGACCGGCAGTTAGCGTAATGGCTATGTCGCTGGACTCCCACATAGTTGACCGTGGTTCACGTCCCGGCCCTGGTGGCTTAAAACTCACGCAGGGCGCGTGTGTGTGCGTGCCCAAGATCCCGAGAGGAGAATGGAGGAGAAGGGATTGTGGCGTGGCCATCCCCTCTGGAGGGTGATTTCTCACTTTCTGTTTCTCTATTTCTCTCTGTCTGGCGAGCACACATGCCCTATGGCAAAAACCTCTCCAAAGGAAAAAAAAAACAACTTGGTACCAGCAGATGGCATAGCAGTTACATTGTAGTTGCCCATGGTTCGAGTCCTGGATCTGTTGGCTTAACACTCAAACTGGGAACGTGCGCATGCATGTCCAAGATCCCAAGAGGAACATGGAGGAGAAGGGATTGTGGTGTGGCCATCACCCTGGGGAGTGGGGGGGATGATTTCTTACTTTCTATCTCTCTGGTGAGCACATGCACCCTATAGCAAAAATATGTGTTTAAAAAATTATACTTAGGGGCTAGCAGGTGGTGTGGTGGTTAAGGCACTGGACACTCCCATATGGAAGACCACAATTCGAGTCTGGGACCTGGTGGCTTGCTTTCTCACTTTCCTTCTCTCTATGTGGCTGTTTTTCTCTGGTCAAATTAAAATAAATGAATGGTTAAATAAAATTAAATAAATAACTCTTAGGAGAAAAAAAATTTTAAAAATTATACATAGAAAAATACATTTAATAGACACAAAAATGAAAAATTATTTAGTGGGGATCAGCAGTTGGCATAATGGCTTTGTCGCTGGACTCCCATGTAGTCGACCGCGGTTCGCATCCCAGACCCGGTGGCTTAAAACACGCCAGGCACGTGTACGTGCGTGCCCAAGATCCCAAGAGGAGAATGGAGGAGAAGGGATTATGGCGTGGCCATCCCCCCTGGGGGTTGATTTCTCACTTTCTATCTCTCTGTCTCTTTCTCTGTCTGTCTGGTGAGCGCACACGCCCTATAGCAACGAACCTCTCAAAAAAATTATTTAGTGATAATAATGTGTATGATAATATCTTTGACTGAAATAATATACACTCTATCATATTCAGAAAAACTATTTCGTATGCTGAACAGATATACACTGATTAAATATAAATTATACATATATAATTGATAGTATGTTATCAATACTACTATAACATACTATCAATTCACTAATGTCATTTAGACTATTTGAAATGACACCAACATTTGAAATGACACCAACTGGCAACCTTTCCATCTATGTAGGTCTGTCTTGCACAGCACTGAGTTTCAGTACTGACTCACCATCCAGCCCATGTGTTTGGCTCTTTTTGTTACAATATTTTCAGCATCCATCCCTCTCATGGAGTATACCAGTACTTACTTTCCTTTTTAAGGTAAAATCATATTAATGTTTAGATAAGCCATATTTAGTTCATCCATTCATCAGTTAATGGACATTAGGGTAATTCCACAAGTAGGCATTTATGAACAGTGCTGCAATGAAAATTCATGTAGTACAAATGTATTTTAAACATCCATTTTAAATTATTTTGGGCAAATGCCTGAATGCGGATGCTGGATTCCATTGAATTGTCTATTTATTAGAGGAAGGGTCAGACTATCTACTAAGAAGTTGAACCATTTTACATTTTCTACAGGTTTTCACTTTCTTATATCTCCACCATAATTATATCTATTGGAGTGATGAGAAAGTGGTATCACATTGTTATTTTGACTTCTACCTCCCTGATGCTTAATAATATTCACTGCCATTTTATGTTCAAATAAATATGGGCTACATGTGAATAAGTAGGTACTAAGAATTACAAATAGGGACCAGCAGATGGCATAGTGGTTAAGTTGTTGGATTCCCATGTAGTTACCCACAGTTTGAGTCCTGGAATGGAGGCTTAAAACTCATATAAGGCACATGAGTGTGTGTGCCCAAAATCCTGAGAGGAGAATGGAGGAGAAATCCACTCCCCTGGGGGATGATTTCTCACTTTCTGTCTTTCTCTCTCTGGCGAGCACACACACCCTATAGCAAAAATATCTCCAAAAAAATTGTAAATACTGTTGGAAGACATATAATGTTTTATTATGCAGAATTTATTGATGTGGGCTCCCAAGCAGAGATTTTTCAGTTAAAAATTTAACCTGTGGAGGTAGAAAGCATTTATAGTTGAGAGAAACATAAACCAAATGATGACTCACAGATGTGAAAACAAAATGGCCGAAGTCTTTGGTTTAATATACAGGAAAGGATTCATAATGTTAGGAAGATTGGAATATTAGACTGGAATTTTCATTTTAGATCTACTCATCCACACTGAGAAGACATATCTATTAGCAATACTCAGAAATAAATTTCTGGGGACCCACGTATTTTGAAGAGTACCATGAATGCTTGTTTTTTATAGGCAAAACTGTAGTCATAATTGAAGCATATTAACTACAAGATCACATTCCAATGAGGTAATTAGACCAAAAGGTAGTAGGGATCAAGTGTGTGCATTCAACCATCCACAGCAAATTTGTAGAGGTTCCAATAAATGATTGAAACCAGGATATCTGACTTTTGCAGACCTATAGTCTTGGTGAGTTGATTTTGGTGTTTCTTGAAGCAAAAGACAGAGGAAACCTACTGAATTATTTTTTGGTCTACAAAAGCAAAAAAAAAAAAGTCAAGAGCAAGTGAAAAGAAGTCAAGATTTAATCACAAAACAGCCACATCTCTCAGTTTATTCTTAGATAATGTGAGCCGTTTACAGACCCAGAATCCTATGAATAAGAGGAAGGCTGGATATATTTGAGAACAAGACTCCAGCGCAGAATCAATCATTCATAATGGTAACTTGCTTCCAATCTTCCCCAAAGGAAAGGCATTTTTTCAGAGTAACTATGCATTGGGATAAAGGAAATAATCAGTCCTTTAGAGACTACTGGACACAGCTCTGAATTAGCATTGATTCCAGAAGACCTAATCCTCACTCTGGCTCAGAAGTCAGAGTAGGGGCTAATGGAGATCAAGTGAAGATTTCTCTTAGATTTGCCTCACAGTGATTGCAGTGGACTCATTCAACCCATCCTGTTGTTATCTACCCAATTCAGAAAGGCATAATTGAAATCAGTTTCCTTAGACTAGACAGTGGCATGGTGGTTAAGGTGGCTGGATTCCCTCTGGCAGACTGTGCAGTTAGAGTCCCTGATCTAGAGGCTGAAAATTAGATCTGGCATATTTGCATGGGTGCCCAAAACCCAACAGGAGAGGAAGACAGAGGAGAAGGGATTACATTTTCTATGAAGGATTTTCAATGAAGGATTCTTTCTCACTTTCCCTCTCTCTGTCTCTGCCTCTTTTTCCAGCAAGTTCAGGTGCCAACTGGTAAAATTCACATATGTAAATATATATATATGTACTCAGGAGTTGACAGAATTATCACATAGTTTTACAGGTCTGTAGAATGAGGCCTAGTGTTATAGAAAGAGCCAAATAGAGATTCTAGAACTGCTTGTACCTAATAAAATAATAAAACAAAAGCAGCAATTGTATTTTCAAAGGGATATCAGAGCCTAGCAACACCCTTGAAGATTTAAAGGACCCAGGAGTATTAATCCCACCCTGATCTCATCTAACTTATTTCCTTCCAATAATCTTACTGAGACTCCCTGATGGGTAATAAATGGCTTCTCTCTTGCAACTTTTAATATTCTCTTTTGCTATGGCTTTGGTTATCCTTAACTTTCATCATAGTTGGACCTCAGTAATCTCAGATAAGTAATTCCATGCTTCTCATTAAATTAGAAATTATTTGTTCATTTTGGGAGGGATAGTAATTCTTCAAATTTCACCTGTTTGTCTTTTTAAAATTTTATTTTACACATTTAATAACCATACATCACTTACTTTTCATCTCTCTTTTTAGTTTTCTAAAGCTTTTGAAAATTTTAATTCACATATAACTAATAGAGAGAATAAATTAGTAGTTCAATAGTATGCATGCACTCACTGGAGAGAGAAAGAGGGAGACAGTGAGAGGAAAAATAAGAAATAACCCCTTGGGGAGGATGGCCATGCTGTAATCATTCCTCTCCACTCTCCTCCCAGTATATTAGGAATGCACACACACATGCGCAGTGTGGTTTTCAAGGCACTAGGTCTAGAACTTGAAACATGGTTGGGCATGTGGAAGTTCAGACCACCACACCACTTGGTGACACCAATACTGTTCAGCTTTGTTCATCATTTCTTTGCTCAGATTTGAAAATACCAATTGCCCAATTGTCAACCTTGATCATCTTCCTGCCTATATCTACTGTTGAATCCCTATAGTAAACTGTTCATTTTCTAAGTTTGCATATTGTTAGTCTCATATATTGTCATCTAGTAATATGCTAGAAATTTTCTCAATTCCTTGAGCAAAATAAATAAAATAAAATACACTCCCACTCTTTGCAAGTTGGCTATATGACCTGGCTATAAAGCTTTGCCAGGTCAGTTTCTGTACTGCTTAGCTTTCACTTTCTGCCTACAAGGAGTATAAGTATAATTCATGTGTAAAAGCTTAGTGTCATATCTGGTCTCTTTTGAAAGTGTACCTGGCCTTGAGAATGTTAATAACCTTCTAGATGCACAATATTTACCATCTCTTATTTCTTCAAATATCTCCTCCCCACTGTTTTCCTCTAAAAGCTGTTCCATCACACTATTACTTGCCCATGACGCTATGCCTTGCTTTAACACTAGTACATTTACATTTAAATGCACTCATGAAATGTTCATCACATGTCACTGGAGAAGCCACTTCTTCCCTGAGGAAGCTGAAAGGCATTGTACTCACCAAGATGTGTACAAAATAGACTTCAGTTCTTCTGCCGCTATAGTTGAGTTGTTTCTTTCTCTGTACATTGTGGGAAAGCACTGGTGTGGCCCACAGACTATAGCCATTGAATCAATAAGAAGACAATCCTGAACAAACTTGCCCAGAGAGTTTATGAGATGACAGTTCTGACATCATCATCTTCCATTCTTATTGATCCCAACAAATCATTATCTACTAAATGTGTAGTTTATTCTACATGTTTAACCAAATGCTGAGGTTTATTGCATGCAATCCATCCAAAAATGGACATATGAATTATAAAAATATTCATTTTGTTCATATTTTTCACAAGTGTAAGAAATCTAAATAGAATATCTTGAGGGACCAGCAGTTGACATAATGGCTATATTGCTGGACTCCTATGTAGTCGACTGCTGTTCAAGTTCCGGACCCCATGGGTTAAACTCATGCAAGGTGGTGTGTGTGCGTGCCCAAGATCTCAAGAGGAGAATGCAGGAGAAGGAATTGTGGCATGGTCACCCCTCCTAGGGGGTGATTTCTTGCTTTCTGTCTCTCTGTCTCTCTCTGTCTTTCTGGCAAGCACACACACCCTATAGAAAAAAACCTCTCATAAATAAACACCCAAATATCTGAATAATAGGTATTTCTGAAGGTGAAGAATCACACAAGGGCATAACAGTTCTAGTCCATTAAATACATGCAGAAAGCTTACCAAATCAAGAAAAGCATTCAGACATCCAGACCCAAGAAATACAAAAGACTCCTAATAGAATCAACATAAGAAGGTCTTCTACATGACATATTATAGTCAGAATGTTAAAAATCACAAAGATAAGATTCTAAAAATTGCAAGAGAGACACATCAAGTCAATTACAAAGGTTGCCATATTAGGCTAACATAAGACCTCTCACCTGAAACAATGCAGGCAAGAAAAGACTGGAAAGACATATTGAAAATACTAAAAGAAAAACCATTTTAACCAACTATAAATGTCAATATTATTCATCAAATGGGAAAGACGAATAAAATCATTTGCAGACAAAAAGTGAAAGAATTCACCAATAATAGGCCAACTCTACAAGAAGTACTATAGAAAGTACTGTATCAGGAAAACTAAATAGAAACAGACAGAAATAAGAAAACAATCAAGAAAATGGCTAACAAAATGGCAGGGACAAATCTTCAAATATCATTAATAACATTGAATGTTAATAGATTATATTCTCTAATCAAAAGACACAGACTGGCTGAATTAATTTTTAAAAAATCCTTTATTTGTTGCCTTCAAGAGCTGCACCTCATGGATAAAGACATACATAGACTAAAAATGAAGATCTAGAAAAAGATAATCCATGCAAATGAAAATTTTTAAAAGGCTGGAGTTGTGATACTGATATCAGACAAAATAAGCTTTAAGCCAAAAATAGTAAGAAGAGACAAAGGACATTATATAGTACTAAATGGGTTAATTTTTCAAGAAGATAAAACACTTATAAATGTCTATGCACCTAATTTGGAAGCACCCAAATATATGGGGGAAAAAAAAGACTCACTAGATCTGAAAGGAGAGATAGATGCCAACACATGTCACTGGGGATCTCAGTAACCTACTATCTCCTTTGAACATATCATCTAGACAAATAAGCAAAGAGATACAAGATCTAAATGACACCATAAATTAAATGAACTTGACAGACATCTATAGCACTTTCGACCCAACAACCACAAAATATACATTTATCTCACCTCCACATGGAACTTTTTCAAAGTTTGACTACAAGATAGGGCACAAAACAAACCTTTACAAATTCGAACACATAAAAATTATACTCAGCATGTTCTCTGACCATGAAGGAATTAAACTGGAAGTTAATTTAGGAAAAATCCCTCAAAAATACACAAACATATGCAAACTAAACAACCTACTCCTGAATGACTTCACAATCACTGAAGAAATTAAGACTGAAATCAAAAGATTCATTGAAAACAATGATAATGAGTACATGAGTTTCCATTATCTATGAGACCCAGCAAAAGCAGTCCTAAGAGGGAAGTTCATAGCAGTTAGTGTACATAAATAAGATGGAAATATGGCAAATAGACAACTCAACAGCACACCATGGGTAACTGGAAAAAATAACAAAAAAAAATGCAAGGAGAAAAAAATAATAAAGATTCAAGTATAAATAAATGAAATAGAGACTAAATGAACTATACCAAAAGTAAATAAAACCAAAAGCTGGTTCTTTGAGAAGATAAATGAAATTAATACTCTGTTACCTCGACTGATTAAGAAGAAGAGAGAAAGGAACCAGATAAATCAAATTTGCACTAAAACGGGAAATTTTTCAAACAGAAATTCAAAGAATCATTAGAGAATACTATAGTGACTACACTCCAATAAGAACAACAGGATGAGATTAACAAAGTTTTTGACACATATAATCTACCAAGACTGAATTAGGAAATCCTGAAGAACCAATAACAAACAATGAAATTGAATCAGTGATAAAAAACCTCCCAACAAAGAAAAGCCCAAGTCCCGATGATTTCACTTTTGAATTCTACAAAACTTTTAAAGAGAGGCTAACCTCCATTTTACTCAAACTGTTTCTAAAGATTCAAAATAAAGGAACACTCCCATGTTCATTATACGAAACCTCCAACACTCTCATCCCCAAAACAGACAAGTACGTAACAAAAAAAGAAAACAACAGATCAATAACTCTGATGAACATAGATGCAAAAATTCTCAACAAGATACTAGCAGATCATATCCGATGACATATTAAAAATATTATACACCACATCCG